>NW_027362130.1:0-282500 GCF_039654945.1 Dendrobates tinctorius | reverse complement strand
TTGTGAGGCGAAATTTTAACCCTGCGTGTTCCAATTCACCAAACAGTTTTGCCCCTATCTACATAATGGGGAAAAAGTGTATGTATTGGCATCTGCACCGTCTTAGCTACAGCCACAAAATTTTGCACAGTCACACGTCTGTACCCCGAGAGCATCATAGGCTATGTTGTGAGGCGAAATTTTAACCCTGCGCGTTCCAATTCACCAAACAATTTTGCCCCTATCTACATAATGGGGAAAAAGTGAAAGGAAAAGTGTTGTAGGCAAATTGACAGCTGCCAGATGTGAACAAGGGGGACTTAAAGAATAAGAGCTATGGCGCCAAACCGTATATACCATACAGTTGCTAAGGTGGGACCCTGACATCGAATACTCGCCACACGGGGATATGAACATACACACAAAATGCGCCACACACTACCATGTGCTTCAACACATATACCACCCTCAGCACACATTTCACCACACATACACCAACCTCGCCACATAAAAGTCGAAACACAAAAGTCGCCACTCAAAACTCGCCACGCTGTCCCAGAGCTGTTTAAAAGATGAAAAATGAGCTGTGATTGGTTGCTATCAGCAACAGTTTTCTTTGTAGACAGTTGTGGTAATTGAGGCCTATTCTTATCATTTCTATGGTGTTATCGTCCTTCTGTAAAGCTGGAAATAACACAATTTATTACCGTGCCAACACAGACCACCCTCTGACACAGACTGCAGGGGGAGCCCAGTATCACACAGGATAGGATTAGATACACAGCTCAGCAGTCAGTATCACACAGGATAGGAATAGATACATGGGTCAGCAGACAGTATCACACAGGATAGGATTAGATACGCAGCTCAGCAGACAGTATCACACAGAATAGGATGAGATGCACGGTTTTTATGTGCAATATAATCATTATAATTTGTTATAACTAACCACAGTTGGTTACTATGCCCAGGCAATGCCGGGCTCTTCAGCTTGTATCTGATAAATTAATAGAAGACAAACTGATGACATCTAATGAGATGTTTTGTTATAGCTCTGGAGACAGCTCCTGAAGAAAGTTGAGGTGTTTTTGGTGCTTCCTTCCATCTCTCCTATTATGTTTTTTGAATATTGTCTCAGTGGTTTACGATAATAATTCGATTGAGATTTATTAGTTGTCACATTAGATCCACAATACTCTCATTGATGTCATGTAAAAAGTCTGTAGACACATCCGATGATGAAAAAGTAACTTGACTAGCAGAAGAAAAAGTGCAAGTGTGCTTTTTATGAATGGATTTCGGTGCCACAGTCGGTCTCTCCCACCTTCCTCATTCAAATACTTGATTATTTAACCCCTTCCCGATCTTTGACGCCACACAGGCGTCATGAAAAGTCGTGCCAATACGACCCATGACGCCTATGTGGCGTCATTAATTAATAGCCCCCCTGCGGGTCGGGTGACCAGGGTCACTGAAAGGTCACCTGACCCGCCCGCACACACAGGACCCTTTCTACTTCACCCTGGGGGGTGCCTTAGCCCCCGCGTGGCTACGATCGCTCTGACTGGCTGTTCAAAGTGAAACAGCCAATCAGAGCGATTGTAATATTTCACCAATTAAATTTGTTGAAATATTACAATCCAGCCATGGCCGATGCTGCAATAGCATCTGCCATGGCTGCAGACGGAGATCCGACCCCCCCACACACACCGTCTGGCGGCGCCGATCGGCCGCCGCCATCATCTGCTCCCCCTGCCTTCCAATCACCCCCTCACCCTCCACGGTGCCTCCGACGTCCCTCTGGCCTGGTGTGCCGCATCATGGGCGCCACCATCTTGGAAAATGGCGGGCGCATACGCAGTGCGCTCGCTGGCATCTGTCGGCTGCAGATTCATTCATTTATTTTGATCACTGTGATAAACTCAGGCTATGTGCACATGCTGCGGATTCACCAGCTGATTTTTCCGTGCGGATCCGGAGGTAAAGTGACCTGCGGTTTTCCTGCAGATTGACCAGCAGTTTTCCCCTGCGGTTTGACACCTGGACAATGGAATAGGTGGCAAACAGCAGCGGAATCCGCAGAAAGAATTGACATGTCAATTCTTTCTGCGGATTTAAAACCGCAGCATGTGTACTGCGGATTGTAAATCCCATAGACTTACATGGTACTGTACACTGTGCGGAACTGCTGTGGATCCACAGCGGCCAAATCCGCTGCGGATCCGCAGCATGTGCACATACCCTCACAGTGATCAAAATAAAAAAAAGTAAATAAACCCCCCATAGGTAGGGACAAATAATAAAATAAAGAAAATATTTTTATTTTTCCACTAGGGTTAGAATTAGGGTTAGGTTTGGAAATAGGGTTAGGGTTAGAAATAGGGTTAGGGTTGGAATTAATGTTAAGATTAGGGTTAGGGGTGGGTTGGGGTTGGGATTACGGTTAGGCTTGTGGTTAGGGTTAGAGTTGGTGTTAGGATTAGGGGTGTGTTGGGGATAGGGTTGTGGTTAGGGTCATGATTAGGGTTGGAGTTAGAATTGAGGGGTTTCCACTGTTTAGGCACATCACGGGGTCTCCAAACGCGACATGGCACCATTTATTGCAGCCAATTTTGGTTTCAAAAAGTCAAACAGTGCTCCCTTCCTTTCCGAGCCCCGATGTGTGCCCAAACAGTGGTTTACCCCCACATATGGGGTATCAGCGTACTCAGGAAAAATTGCACAACAACTTTGGGGGTCTAATTTCTCCTGTTACCCTTGGGAAAATAAAAAAAATTGTGGGCTAAAAAAATTATTTTTGTGGAAAAAAAATTATTTTTTATTTTCACGTCTCTGCGTTATAAACTTCTGTGAAGCACTTGGGGGTTCAAAGTGCTCACCACACATCTTGATAAGTTCCTTTGGCGGTCTAGTTTCCCAAATGGGGTCACGTGTGTGGGTTTCCACTGTTTAGCACATCAGGGGTTCTGCAAACGTAACATGATGCCCGCAGACCATTCCATCAAGTCGGCATTTCAAAACGTCACTACTTCCCCTTCCGAGCCCCGACGTGTGCCCAAACAGTGGTTCCCCCACATATGGGGTACCAGCATACTCAGGACAAACTGGACAAAAACTTTTGGGGTCCAATTTCTCCTGTTACCCTTGTGCAAATAAAAAATTGCGGGCTAAAAAAAATAATTTTTTGAGGGAAAAAAATGATTTTTTATTTTCACGGCTCTGCGTTATAAACTTCTGTGAAGCACCTGGGGGTTCAAAGTGCTCACTATGCATCTAAATAAGCTCCTTGGGGGTTCTAGTTTCCAAAATGGGGTCACTTGTTGGGGGTTTCCACTGTTTAGGCACATCAGGGGCTCTGCAAATGCAACATGACGCCCACAGAACATTCCATCAAAGTCTGAAGTCCAAAATGGCGCTCCTTCCCTTTTGAGCTTTCCCATGTGCCCAAACAGTGGTTCCCCCCCACATATGGGGTATCGGTGTACTCAGGACAAATTGCACAACAACTTTTGTGGTCCAATTTCTCCTTAGGGGGTCTAATTTCCAAAATGGGGTCATTTGTGGGGGAGCTCCAAAGTTTAGGCACACAGGGGCTCTCCAAACACGACATGGTGTCCGCTAACGATTGGAGCTAATTTTACATTCAAAAAGTCAAATGACTCTCCTTCCCTTCTGAGCCCTGCCGTGCGCCCAAACAGTGGTTCGCCCCCACACATGGGGTACCAGCATACTCAGGACAAACTGGACAACAACTTTTGGGGTCCAATTTATCCTGTTACCCTTGGGAAAATAAAACATTTCGGGCTAAAAAATCATTTTTGAGGAAAAAAAGGATTTTTTATTTTCATGGCTCTATGTTTATAAACTTCTGTGAAGCACTTGGGGGTTCAAAGTGCTCACTACACATCTAGATAAGCTCCTTGGGGGTTCTAATTTCCAAAATGGGGTCACTTGTTGGGGGTTTCTACTGTTTAGGCACATCAGGGGCTCTGCAAATGCAACATGACGCCCGCAGAACATTCCATCAAAGTCTGCATTCCAAAATGGCGCTCCTTCGGTTTTGAGCTTTCCCATGCGCCCAAACAGTGGTTCCCCCCCACATATGGGGTAATGGTGTACTCAGGACAAATTGCACAACAACTTTTGTGGTCCAATTTCTCCTGTTAGCCTTGTGAAAATAAAAAATAGCGGGCTAAAAATCATTTTTGAGGAAATAAAATGACTTTTTATCTTCACTGCTCTGCGTTATAAACTTCTGTGAAGCACTTGGGGGTTCTAAGTGCTCACCACACATCTAGATAAGTTCCTTTGGGGGTCTAGTTTCCAAAATTGTGTCACTTGTGGGGGAGCTCCAATGTTTACGCACACAGGGACTCTCCAAACGCGACATGGCAACCACTAAATATTCCAGTATATTTTCCATTCAAAAAGTCAAATGGCGCTCCTCTTCTGAGCCCTTTCGTGCGCGCAAACAGTGATTTATGACCACATATGAGGTATCAGTGTACTCAGGAGAAATTGCCCAATAAATTTTAGGATCCTTTTTAACCTGTTACCCATGTGAAAATGAAAAAATTGATGCTAAAAGAAAATTTTTGTTGGAAAAATTAAAATCTCAATTTTTTCCTTTCACGTTGCTTTAGTTCCTGTGTAGCACCTGAAGGGTTAATAATCTTCTTGAATGTAGTTTTGAGTAGCTTGAGGGGTGCAGTTTTTAGAATGGTGTCACTTTTGGGTATTTTCTGCCATATAGACCCCTCAAAGTGACTTCAAATGTGAGGTGGTCCCTAACAAAATGGTTTTGTAAATTTTGTTATAAAAATGAGAAATCGTTGGTCAACTTTTAACCCTTATAACTTCCTAACAAAAAAAATTTGTTTCCAAAATTGTGCTTATGTAAAGTAGACATGTGGGAAATGTTATTTATTAACTATTTTGTGTCACATTACTCTCTGGTTTAACAGAATAAAAATTCAAAATTTGAAAATTGCGAAATTTTCAAAATTTTCACCAAATTTCCATTTTTTTCACAATTAAACGCAAAAATTATCGACCTAAATTTACCACTAACATGAAGCCCAATATGTCACAAAAAAACAGCTCAGAATCGCTAGGATGCGTTGAAGCGTTCCTGAGTTATTACCTCAAAGGGACACTGGTCAGAATTGCAAAAAATGGCCTGGTCATTAAGGTCAAAATAGGCTGGGTCAGGAAGGGGTTAAATAATCAAAAATATCCCTGCTTAAACTTTCTTTTTTTCAGGGAAACAATAGAATCTTCCAAGAATGGTATTTTCACTTTAAGTTCCTTGTGAAAATTATCAAATGTATCAGAGGTCATGGTGGCTTTCAAAGATGACAGTTTTGTGTTCAATTTAGCTTGAATTTTAGTCAGTTCGCAGCTTTCATGTTTTGCAATTAGCTGCATTAATTGATCTGAACATGTCAATAAAACGGTATTCCATTCATTTACACATCCGTCCCTAAAAATTCTTAATCCCCTGGGCATCATTTTTTGGTTGATATTCTCTAGTGTGGTGTGATCCCACCAAATGCGTAATTCATTCAAAGAGTTTTTCAGCCTCATGCATGGTATTCAATAAGTCCACAGGTGTATCAACGGTTTTACTGATTGTTTGAAAAACTTGCACTGCCTGTTCTTTTCTAGATGAATTCAAAAAAAGTTCTATAGTAACTAGAGCATAAAATAATACTTGTGAAAAGGGAAAAAAAAAGAAAAAAATTATACCCAATCCTAGATGTCCATAAAGTATGTCACAATAAATACAAGCAACCAGAAGACAAAATTTATATCATTTGTCATGTAAGGGGAGCACGAAAAGCAGAAATGTAACACATAGGGAAGCAAAAAGTTTTTTTCAGCTCACCCTTGATAAGCTCTCAATGGACTTGAGGAGAAGCATGGAGACATGTCTCTGCGTGACGTCGGAGTGATCACTTGTGAAGAAAAAGGAAATTCAGCTTCATCCAAATAACATCAAAGAAAAACTTTTATTTGTGTTCCATATTAAAAAAAACAAAATGCTGCTAGGACATATTGGACATATTAGTTCAAGGGAGGGTGGTGGTAACTGCTGAACGCATTTCGAACACAGATAGTGTTCTTAAATTCAGCTTGGTATGAACAAACAGCAGCGGAAATATAAAAGAAAAGAAACCAGGTGAAAGATAATGAAATAACTGACTGCAAACCACACATATGAGAATGGCTGGGAAAGTCATAGTAGTGACAATAACAGAACCGATTAAAACACATCAATATCATTATAGACAAATAATATGAAGAACAAAACAAGAAATCACATGCATAAAAAACAAAAAAAAAGGTTGAAAAAATAAAAAGATGTCAAAAAAATGTAAAAATAATGTAACATTATTTCCCTTTTCAAATTTAAACCTGCTGGAACCCGGGCATTCAAGAGGTAAATCCAAAAGGCTTCTCTGTCACGTAAGGTTTTTTCTCTATCCCCACCTCGTGTGTGTCTTTTCACCTGTTCAAAAGCAAAAACTCTGCAGTGTTTGGTTTGCCTGTTGTGTATTGTAATAAAATGATTAGACACATTAGATGTATTGCGGTTTGAGGGGTGAGTAATGTCATATAAGTGCTCACGTATCCTTGATCTTAATTTTCTGGCGGTGGAGCCAATATATGTGAGGTTACAATCAATGCATACGATTATATAAACAATATGTTCAGAATCACAATTAAGAAATTGTTTGGTTTTGTAATTTTTCATATTAGTGGAATAAAAAAAAGGTTTTTGAGAAAAAGGACACGTTTTACATAGAGACTGTCCACACTTATGTTATCCCACACAGGATTACCAGTGATGTGGAGTTTTTATTGGGATTATAAAAACTGGGTGACAGAACATTACCATTTGTGGGTACTCGCCTAGACACTATTTTAATGCCCTTTTCCAAGATTTTATCCAGAATATCATCACTGCGTAATATATTTAAACTGTGTTGCTCTATATTTGAGATTGATTTGAAATGGGTGCTAGAGGAGAGAACTAAAGTTGGCTGGTCAATTAATTCATCCCTTCTTATTGCTAATGAGATCTTGTTTGAGTTTTGTGTCAGTAATGGAGCAAGCTCGATTTTTAATCCAGTTTGGATACCTCCTTTTATTTAAACGTTTTTTAATTGATTGTGTTTCTTGATTAAATTGTGCAGTTTCATTACAATTGCTTTTAGCTCTGATAATCTCACCTAAGGGTATGTGCACATGCTGCGGATTCTGCTGTGGATCCGCAGCGGATTTGGCCTCTGCGGTTCCACAGACAGTGTACAGTACAATGTAAGTCCATGCTGCGGTTTTTTCAATGCGGAAAAGCTGCAGTTTTAAATCCGCAGAAAAAAACTCTTTAAATCTTCTGCCTGAGCGAGTGTGAATGAGCTGAGTGTGACCTGAGCGTAAGTGCGATCTGTGGGAAGTGTGTGACTTGCGATTCAGTGACTTTGGATTCAGGGAGTTTGCAAGGGAGGTATTACTGAATTACTGTTATATTTTATTAATACTTTTTATTTATTTATTTTTTTACTTATCTTTTTCTGTCTGGTACAATCCCCATTAGGATGTGCTCCACTATTGCCAATGCCATCCAGTGTACGTCTTGCCGCATATATGAAATCCTTGAACAGCCGGCCGAGGGTACATACTGCTGTGCGAGATGTGAGCACGTTGTCCATTTGGAAGCCCAGATACTGGTTCTAAATGTGCAGCTGCAACACTGAGATCCATAGACAATATGGAAAGGAGTCTTCTGCTCACTGAGCAGACGCTCAATGAGATAGATGAGGGGGGGATGTTAGGTTGGAGCCTCAGGACAGTGAAGTAGCCAGCTGGGTGACAGAAGGCGGGGTTGAGGGAAGAGCGCCAGGGAGGCTAGTCCTGATCTCGCACACCCCAATAAGTTTGCTAAGTTGGCAGATGAGGGGAGTGTCAGCGCAGGGGTAGCACTGCTGCAGCAAGGCATATCCTCTGAAAGCCGCCAGAGGAGTGTCTGCTCCAGTAAGGGGGGAAATAGGAGAGCAGGGCAGGCCAGACAGGTGCTGGTAGTGGGGGACTCAATTATTAGGGGAACAGATAGGGCAATCTGTCACAAAGACGGATCGTCAAACGGTGTGCTGCCTACCTGGTGATCGACTGCGCCACATCGCTGATCGGGTTGACAGATTACTGGGAGGGGCTGGTAAGGATCCAGCGGTCATGGTGCACATTGGCACAAATGACAAAGTTAGAGGTAGGTGGAAGGTCCTTAAAGATGATTTCAGGCAATTAGGCTGCAAGCTTAACGCAAGGACCTCCAAGGTGGTATTGACGGAAATACTTCCTGTACCACGTGCCACGCCAGAGAGGCAATGGGAGATTAGGGAGGTTAATAAGTGGCTCAGGAATTGGTGTAGGAAGGAGGGGGTTGGGTTCCTGAAGAACTGGGCCGACTTCTCAGTTGGCTACAGGTTCTACACTAGGGACGGGCTGCACCTCAATGGGGAGGGTGCAGCTGTGCTGGGGGAGAAAATGGCTAGAAGGTTGGAGGAGTGTTTAAACTAGGGAATGGGGGGAGGGTATTCCTTTTATAGGAAGGGAAGAAAGTGCAGGTAGAGACCTGGGCACAAATAATGAAATTGGGGGTGGGGGTGGCATGGGGGATGGGTATAGAACAGTTAATAATTTAAGAAAGAATAGAGGTACAGAGAGATACATTAAGTATGTGTATACTAATGCCAGAAGCCTCACTAACAAAATGGAGGAATTAGAATTAATTTTGTTCGAACATAATTATGATATGGTGGGGATATCTGAGACATGGCTGGACGAGCGCCATGATTGGGTGGTTAATTTACAGGGATATAGTCTGTTCAGAAATGACCGTACAAATAAGCGAGGGGGAGGCATGTGTTTATATGTAAAATCATCCTTAAAACCCATCCTGCGTGATAATATATATGAATCTAATGAAAACGTAGAGTCCCTGTGGGTGGAGATAAGGGGAGGGGGAAAAAATAATAAATTACTGATAGAGGTTTGTTATAAGACTCCAAAAATAATGGAAGCAACAGAGAATATCCTCATCAAGCAAATAGATGAAGCAGCGACTCAAGGAGAAGTCATTATTATGGGGGACTTCAACTACCCCGAAATACACTGGGGAACCGAAACCTGCAGTTCCAGCAAAGGTAATGGGTTTTTGACAACTATGAGAGACAATTACCTTTCACAACTGGTTGAGGACCCAACAAGAGGGGGGGCACTGCTAGACCTAATATTAACCAACAGGCCAGACCGCATATCAAATATAAGGGTTGAGGGTCACTTGGGTAATAGTGATCACAAAATAATAAGTTTTCATGTATCCTTTAATAAGATGTGTAGTAGAGGGGTTACAAGGACACTAAACTTCAAGAAAGAAAATTTACAACGGATGAGAGATGATCTTGGTGCAAATAACTGGGACGATATCCTGAGACATAAAAATACACAAAGAAAATGGGAGACGTTTATTAGCATCCTGAATAGGACCTGTGCACAATATACTGTATACCGTATGGGAATAAACATGCGAGAAATAGGAAGAAACCACTATGGCTAAATAGAGCTGTAAGGGGCGCAACAAGGGGCCAAAAGAAAGCATTTAGAGACTTAAAGCAAGTAGGTAGTGATGAGGCATTAACTAAATACAGAAAATTAAATAAATACTGTAAAAAGCAAATCAAGACACCAAAGATTGAGACAGAGAGGCTCATTGCCAGAGAAAGTAAAAATAATCCCAAAATATTCTTTAATTATATAAATAGTAAGAAACTAAAAAATGATAGTGTTAGCCCTCTTAAAAATAGTCTGGGTGAAATGGTAGATGAGGATGAGGAAAAAGCCAATATGCTAAATGACTTTTTTTCAACAGTATTTACACAAGAAAATCCCATGACGAATAACATGAACAGTGATAAAAATTCTCCATTAAATGTCACCTGCTTAACCCAGCAGGAAGTACAGTGGCGTCTACAAATCACTAAAATTGACAAATCCCCGGGCCCGGATGGGATACACCCCCGAGTACTGCAAGAATTAAGTACAGTCATAGATAGACCATTATTTTTAATCTTTAAGATTCCATAATAACAGGGTCTGTACCACAGGACTGGCGTATAACAAATGTGGTACCAATATTCAAAAAGGGGACAAAAACTGAACTTAGAAATTATAGGCCCGTAAGTTTAAACTCAACTCGGTTAAATCCTGGAGGGTTTTCTAAGAGATACTATACTGGAGTATCTGAAGAAGAATGACCTTATGACCCAATATCAACATGGGTTTACGAGGGACTGTTCCTGTCAGACTAATCTGATAAACTTTTATGAAGAGGTAAGTACCGGCCTGGACCAAGGGAATGCAGTGGACGTGGTGTACATGGACTTTTCAAAAGCTTTTGATACGGTGCCACACAAGGTTGATACATAAAATGAGAACAATGGGGATAGGGGAAAATATGTGTAAGTGGGTTAAGAGCTGGCTCAGGGATAGGAAACAAAGGGTTAATAATGGAGCACACTCGGACTGGGTCACGGTTAGCAGTGGGGTACCACAGGGATCAGTATTGGGCCCGTTTCTTTTTAACATATTATTGATGACACTAAACTCTGCAGGGTAATCAATACAGAGGAGGACAATTTTATATTACAGGAGGATTTATGTAAACTAGAAGCTTGGGCTGATAAATGGCAAATGAGCTTTAATGGGGATAAATGTAAGGTCATGCACTTGGGTAGAACAAACAAGATGTTTAATTATGTGCTTAATTGTAAAACACTGGGCAAAACTGTCACTGAAAAAGACCTTGGTGTATGGGTGGACGACAAACTCACATTTAGTGGCCAGTGTAAGGTAGCTGCTGCAAAGGCAAATAAAATAATGGGATGTATTAAAAGAGGCATAGATGCTCATGAGGAGAATATAATTTTACCTCTATATAAGTCACTAGTGCGACCACACTTAGAATACTGCGCACAGTTCTGGTCTCCGGTGTAAAAAAAGACATAGCTGAACTAGAGCGGGTGCAGAGAAGAGCGACCAAGGTTATTAGGGAACTGGGGGGTCTGCAATACCAAGACAGATTATTACACTTGGGGTTATTTAGTTTGGAGAATCGAAGGCTTAGGGGTGATCTTATTACAATGTATAAATATATGCGGGGACAGTACAAAGACCTTTCTAATGATCTTTTTACTCTTAGACCTGTGACGGGGATAAGGGGGCATCCTCTACGTCTGGAGGAAAGGTTTACACATACTCACAGACGCGGACTCTTTACTGTAAGAGCAGTGAGACTATGGATCTCTGCCATATGATGTAATGAGTGATTCCCTACTAAAATTTAAAGGGACTGGATGCCTTTCTTGAAAAGTATAATATTACAGGGTATATACACTAGTTTCCTTAATATTGCGTTGATCCAGGGAGCTAGTCTGAATGGCGTTGTGAGGAACGGGTGGGCCGCTGCCACCAAATTGTGATCGACAGCGGACCCTGTGCCAATTGGTCACGATCCCACCACTGACAAGGGTTTGTCAGCGGACGGAGGGACGTGACGCACTGCTGGCACATGGCTATCACAGGCACAGTGGGGGCTTATCTTAGTTATCCCACCACTGGCACCATGTGGCAAAAACACAGCAAGCTAATATTGCTCTAATAATTTATTGCAGGGGGGTATTTTGGTTGTCCCACCACTGCTAACAACCTTCCAAGAACTGCGGGGATTTATGTATATCCCGCTTTCTCAGTTCCACTTTGGAACTCACAGCTCTCCGGCGTCCACCTTACCCTCAGGTCAGTCAGGGAACTGCACCTAGGATAATTAGTCACCGGACGGGCTGCTTGTTGTGCACGGGCAATTAGACTACTGCAGTAAGGGAATTATCAATGCTGTGGCCTCAACCACTCATTCAGCAATATAAGACTCTTCTGTACTGCCAGCTAGCCTCGCCAGCCGCGCACACCATGCTGCCACCAGCCACGCTTTACTTAATCAAAGAGTTAATTAAGAGGGTCCACGGCAAACCCCTGAAATTAGTAGCGATTATCTAAAAAAGGCACATAGTTCGTTTCTAAGAGCATGGAGACAGAGCTAATAGATTTTATCATTTATTCCCAAAAGAATGCGGGCAGTGATTACATAGATAAAAGTTGCTATAAAGTTGAGACATTACATATGTACAATACAAATATAACATAAAGGGGATTAAAAAGACAGAAAGTAACACTCACATGTGCTTAGTCGGTATCAGGCAGACAATGTGGCTGGGGAGAGAAGGCGGAGCCACACGTCTCCACTCATCTGGGTTCTGGTCGGCACGGATGCTGTAGCTCCCACTGACTCATTGTAAGGGAGGGGTGCCTTATAGCCAAGGGTCTGTGACATCACGAAAGGGGCAGTCTGCAGAAGTTCATCCCCCCTTTCTCCAAGTTGCCAATTAACTAAAAAACTTATGATAACCATATCTCAACGAGGGAAGCTCGTATCAACAAGTTGTAGTTCATCGAATCGAATAAAGCAACATCAGACATGCCATACTTAGGACATTCCGTTTGGGAGCAATCCATATCTCAGGTTCTGGCGGTGATAGAACTTTGCAAGAGCCACCGTAGGGAAGCCGGGTCTGTTATGATTGAGTCACCGTAGGAGGCAAAAACAAATGCTAGCTAAGTCCAGAAAACCAGAGAGGTTGGCAGCTATCGGATTGCAGACCCCTGAACCTATCAACACAACTAGCAGTAGCCGTGGGGGGTTCCTACGATGCCCTAGACCCCTCGATCACAGCCGGAGAATTAAATAGCCTAAAGACAGAAAGGGAAATCTAAACTGCCCCAGAGCAGACCGCAAAGCAAAAGGCAGCCCCCCACATATAAGGACGGTGAAGCAAGAAGAAAGAACACAACACAGACAGAAAGATAGACTGAGCAAAGACGGGGCCCAAGCTAACTAGATAGGAAAGGACAGGAAGGCTGCTGTCTGCAATCCGTGAAAAACCCTATGAAAATAAGTAAAAAAGGCCCTGAAGACGCTAGGCTTCAAAAAGACTGTCAGTACTCAGGAATATTCTGAAGACAGAGCAACAGGCAAAAGAAGAATCACCTCACCCCAGCAGAATCCTGAAAAGCAAGGCAAACAAAAACAAAACACAAATGCTAAAAGGCAAAGCAGAAAACTTAGCTTTAGAGGAGCAGGAATCAGACTGGTTTCCTAGAAGTCCACAGAGAAATCACCCGCAGGGCAGAAGGGCGTCGGCAGCCTTATATCCAGTCCGTGATTCCACTCAGCCAGTCATCATCATTAAACTCAGGTGCCTGATAATCAGGCTCATTACCTTCCTTTACCAGAATAGGGAGTTCACCAGACCTAAGTGACGAAGGGGAAAATGAACTCAACAGTACCTCTCCCTTGAGGAGGGGTCACCGAACCCTCAACCACGCCACCAGGGCGATCAGGGTGAGCCCGATGAAAGGCACGCACCAATCTTTTGGCATGAATATCAGAGGCAGAGACCCAGGAATTATCCTCCTGACCATAACCCTTCCACTTAACCAAATACTGGAGTCTCCGTCTAGCCAGACGGGAATCCAGTATTTTCTCTACCTCATATTCCATGTTACCTTCAACCAATACAGGGTCCGGAGGTGCCACCCCAGGAACAACTGGTTCAACAAACCTCTTCAACAAGGACTTATGGAACACATTATGAATTTTAAATGTGACAGGGAGAGCCAAACGAAAAGAGACCGGATTAATAATCTCCAAAATCTGGTAAGGTCCAATAAATCTAGGCTTAAACTTAGGAGAAGCCACCTTCATAGCAATATTTTTTGATGATAACCACACCATATCACCAATCTTAAACTGGGGACCAATGGTCCTATGTCGATTGGAAAACCGCTTGGCCTTTTTCTGTGAGAGAGATAACTTATCCACCACTTGGTCCCAGATTTGGTGCATTCTCTCCACCACAGTGTCAACACCTGGGCAGGCAGAAGGCTCCACCTGCCCTGAAGAAAATCGAGGATGAAACCCAAAGTTACAAAAAAAAGGTGACATTAAAGTGGCAGAACTAGCTCTATTATTTAAAGCAAATTCGGCCAAGGGCAAAAATGAAACCCAATCATCCTGATCAGCGGAAATAAAACATCTCAAATACGACTCCAAGGTCTGGTTTGTTCTCTCTGCCCATTGGTCTGAGGGTGAAAAGCAGAGGAGAAGGACAACTGAATTCCCAGCTTGGAACAGAAAGTCCTCCAAAATCTAGACACAAACTGAACTCCTCTGTCAGATACAATGTTCTCAGGAATCCCGTGCAAGCGAACCACCTGTTGCAAAAACAGGGGCACCAACTCAGAGGAAGACAGCAACTTAGGGAGTGGTACAAGATGAACCATCTTAGAGAACCTATCACAAATCACCCAAATAACAGTCATTCTTTGAGAGACCGGCATATCAGAGATGAAATCCATTGAAATATGGGTCCATGGCCTCCTGGGGACCGGCAAAGGCATCAACAACCCACTAGGTCGAGAACAAGATTTAGACCGGGAGCAAGTCCCACAGGACTGCACAAAATTCCTGACATCATGAGACAAGGTGGGCCACCAAAAAGAGCGACTCACCAGATCTCTAGTACCAAAAATACCTGGATGACCAGCCAATGCAGAGCAATGAACTTCAGACATCACTCTCTTCTTCCACTGGTCAGGAACATACAACTTTCCACTGGGACAACGCTCAGGTTTGTCCTCCTGGAACTCTTGCAGAGCAAGTCTCAAATCAGGCGAGATGGCAGAAAGAACTACCCCTTCGCCTAAGATGGTAGCAGGCTTGGTCACCACAGGAGAATCAGCAAAGAAGCTCCTAGAGAGGGCATCTGCCTTGACATTCTTAGTTCCAGGAAGAAAAGAGACCACAAAATCAAAACGTGTAAAAACAAGGCCCACCTAGCCTGTCTAGGGTTCAAGCGTTTAGCCGACTCTAGGTAAATCAAATTCTTGTGGTCAGTGAGGACCACAACTTGATGTTTAGCTCCCTCCAACCAATTCCACTCCTCAAATGCCCATTTCATGGCCTACAGTTCCCGATTCCCCACATCATAGTTACGTTCAGATGGAGAGAACTTTCGGGAAAAGAAAGCACAGGGATTCATTTTAGATGTTACAGGATCCTTTTGGGACAAAACAGCTCCTGCACCAATCTCAGAAGCATCCACCTCTACCTGGATCGGGAGTGAGACATCAGGTTGCTGCAAAACCGGGGCGGAGGTAAATCTTCGCTTCAGCTCCTGAAAGGAAGCAACAGCCTCCGGAGACCAATTCAACACATCAGCACCCTTCTTAGTCAGATCAGTCAATGGCTTGGCAATACTAGAAAATTTTGCTATAAATTTCTGATAAAAATTAGCAAAACCCAAAAACTTCTGGAGGGCCTTCAAAGAAGTGGGCTGACCCCAAACATAAATGGCCTGTACCTTGGCCGGGTCCATTTCAATAGTTAATGGAGACAAAATAAATCCCAAAAATGAAATCCTCTGTACTCCAAAAAGGCATTTCGATCCTTTGACATACAGGGAATTCTCCCTCAAGATCTGGAACACAGTCCGAATATGTTCCACATGAGAATCCCAATCCTTGGAGAAGATCAAAATATGATCCAGATAGATAATCAAAAATTTATCGACAAAGTCTCGGAAAATATCGTTCATGAAGCACTGGAAGACAGAAGGGGCATTAGTGAGCCCAAAAGGCATCACCAGGTACTCAAAATGTCCCTCCGGAGTATTAAACGCCATCTTCCATTCATCCCCCTGCTTAATGCGGATAAGATTATACGCCCCCTGAGGTCAAGCTTGGTAAACCAGCAAGCACCTCTAACTCTAGAGAATAGATCCGAAATCAGGGGTAACGGATACTGATATTTAATAGTAATTTTGTTGAGGGCATGATAATACACGGCCTTAAAGATCCATCCTTTTTGGCCACAAAAAAAAACCCGGCACCTAAGGGTGAAGAGGATGGTCTAATATGACCCTTCTCCAACGCTTCCTTAATATAGGACCGCATAGCCTCGTGCTCGGGTACAGATAAATTGAAGAGCCGACCCTTAGGAAATTTACACCCCGGGCTCAGTTCAATTGCACAGTCATAACTCCTATGAGGAGGCAAGGACGCAGACTCATTTTCACTAAATACATCATAAAAGTCCGCCAAATAGTCAGGAACATCATGCGGCTGAGGAGAGGTGGAAAAAAACGGAGCCTCACTACAGGCACACCGACAACCCCAACTCACCACAGACAGATTTCCAATCCAAGACGATTATGAATTTGCAACCAGGGAAACCCCAGAACAACGGCATCATGCAGACCATGTAACACCAAAAATCTGCAATTTTCTTGATGGTCTGGGGTGACCCGCATGACCACCTAGGTCCAAAACTGAGGTTTATTTTTCGCCAAAGGAGTAGCATCAATCCCCTCAAAGGGATAGGCGTCTGCAGAGGTGTCATAGGAAATCCACAACGTTTAGCAAAATCCAAGTCCATTAGGTTTAGCGCTGCTCCCGAATCCACAAAAGCCTTGGCGGAAAATGCGGACAGGGAACAGATCAGAGTAATTGCCAGAAGAAACTTAGGTTGAACACCACCAACAGAAAACGTGTGTGCAAAGCGTTTCTCTCGTTTAGGACAAACAGAAATAATATGCGAGGCATCTCCACAGAAAAAACACAACTTATTACGCCTTCTGAACTCCTGACGTTGCGCCTTAGACAAAATTATCACATTGCATAGGTTCAGACGTCTGTTCTACCAGTGGCAACACCTCTCATGCAATCCTGCGTTCACGTAAACGCCGATCAACCTGAATGGCTAATGACATAGAATCGTCCAGACCAGAGGGAACAGGAAATCCCACCATAGTATCTTTTACGGCTTCTGACAAACCCTTCCGAAAGAGAGCAGCCAAGGCATTATCATTCCAGGTAGTAAGGACCGCCCACTTTCGGAACTTTTGACAGTACAACCCTGCAGAATCTCGACCCTGGTTCAATGCCAACAGGGTCTTTTCAGCCTGATCAATAGCATTAGGTTCGTCATACAACAACCCCAAGGCTTGAAAGAATGCGTTCACATTAGTCAGAATAGGATCATCTGGTTTCAAAGAAAATGCCCAATCCTGGGGATCGCCACGCAGCAAAGAGATGACAATTTTAACCTGCTGCGCAGAGCTCCCTGACGAGTTAGGCTTCAAGGCAAAAAATAATTTATAATTATTTTTGAAACTCAAAAATTTAGATCGATCCCCAAAAAATACATCAGGTGTAGGGATCTTTGGTTCAACAGCATGCGAACGAGCAAGGTAGGCGGAAATTCCCCGCACTTCCGCAGCGAGCTGCTCCACACGATCAGACAATTGCTTTATCTCCATTGAGAGAAAAAAAAAATCCCCCTACGGCCTCAGAGATATAGAGGAAAGAATATACACACTTTTTTTTTTTTTTTAAACACAATTCTTTCCTGCTATTGAGTACCCTAGGATCTGCTGTTTGGCGGGTGATTCTGTTATGATTGAGTCACCGTAGGAGGCAAAAACAGAAATGCTAGCTAAGTCCAGAAAACCAGAGAGGTTGGCAGCTATCGGATTGCAGACCCCTGAACCTATCAACACAACTAGCAGTAGCCGTGGGGGGTTCCTACGATGCCCTAGACCCCTCGATCACAGCCGGAGAATTAAATAGCCTAAAGACAGAAAGGGAAATCTAAACTGCCCCAGAGCAGACTCCAAAGCAAAAGGCAGCCCCCCACATATAATGACGGTGAAGCAAGAAGAAAAAACAACACAGACAGAAAGATAGACTGAGCAAAGACGGGGCCCAAGCTAACTAGATAGGAAAGGACAGGAAGGCTGCTGTCTGCAATCCGTGAAAAACCCTATGAAAATAAGAGCCAACAGACTGACAGTAAAAAAGGCCCTGAAGACGCTAGGCTTCAAAAAGACTATGTCAGTACTCAGGAATATTCTGAAGACAGAGCAACAGGCAAAAGAAGAATCAGCTCACCCCAGCAGGGAATGGCAGAATCCAGAAAAGCAAGGCAAACAAAAACAAAACACAAATGCTAAAAGGCAAAGCAGAAAACTTAGCTTTAGAGGAGCAGGAATCAGACTGGTTTCCTAGAAGTCCACAGAGAAATCACCCGCAGGGCAGAAGGGCGTCGGCAGCCTTATATCCAGTCCGTGACTCCACTCAGCCAGTCATCATCATTAGACTCAGGTGACTGATAATCAGGCTCATTACCTTCCTTTACCAGAATAGGGAGTTCACCAGACCTAAGTGACGAAGGGGAAAATGAACTCACAACACGGGTCCGTGCAGATCACAGAAATGTCTTTCGTTTTTCTGTCGTGATCGGAGCCCATGCTAGCCTATTTTAATATCTCTCATAGTTTTATTTCAGACACATGTCCCAGAAAACAAAGGACTTCCTTTAGCTTAACTAATTAACATTCCTTTCTGTGGAGATGGGCTAAATGCTATAGGGGAAGTGTCCTATTACCAGTGTGGACACAGGCTGTTAAGGAGGGGGAAGGAAGGAAGCTGTAGGAGCTGACAGGCTGAATTTCTCCTTCAGAATGAAGTGGGAGATTTCTAGAAGGTTCTAGAAACATCATACTTTATAGACATTTTACATTACACCTCCCCTTTTAGAGGGCGCTACGGAGGCATTACCTCTCGGTAATCGGCCATGCGCACCTCAGCGGGTTCGCCCCGGCGGGACAACCCATCGGCATTTCCATGTTCGCTGCCCTTTTTGTGTTGTACTGTAAAGTCGTACTGTTGAAGGGCAAGGCTCCAGCGGAGCAACCTTCCATTGGTTCCGGACACTGTGTGCAACCAGCTCAGAGGGTTGTGGTTGGTTACCACCGTGATGGTACGCCCGTACAGGTAGGGCTGCAAACTTTGCAGTGCCCACACCATGGCCAGACACTCCTCGATGGTCAAGTATGCCACTTCCCTTGGCAAACGTTTCGGTACAACACGGGGTGCTCCTGGTTCCCCGAGTCGACCTGGCTGAGCACAGAACCGAGGCCAAACTCGCTGGTGTCGGTCTGTACCAGAAATGGGCGACTGCTGTCAACTGCTCTCAACATTGGAGAGTTGCACAGAGCTGCTTTCAAAGCTTGGAAGGCCGCCTCAGTCATCTGTCCAGTTGACTGTTTGGGGTAGCCTCTGCTTGGTGAGGTCAGTCAAGGGTTTTGCAAGGGCGCTATAGTATTGAACAAACCGCCTATAGTACCCTGCAGTGCCCAAGGACTTCACCTGTTTCTTGGTCCTGGGGGTGGGCCAGGACGCGATTGCGTCCACCTTTTCTGGCTCCGGACTCATGGAACCCCCGCCTGCCCGGTGCCCCAGGTAGTGGACCTCGCTCATGCCCATCTGGCACTTTCCTGGCTTGATAGTCAGGCCTGCCTGGTGAAGACACTTGAGCACCTCCTGGAGGTGCTGAAGGTGTTCCTCCCAGGTGGAAATGAAGATGGCGATGTCTAAGTACGCCACCGCACAATCCTCCAGTCCCCGAAGCAGGTGGTTGACCATCCACTGGAAAGTGGCAGGGGCATTTTTCATGCCGAAGGGCATGACCGTGGACTCGTACAGTCCAAAGGGGGTGATAAAGGCGGATTTCTCCTGCGCCTCAGGGGAATCTGCCAATATCCCCGACTCAAATCCATGATGGATATGTACCTTGCATTCGCCAACCGCTCAAGCAGATCCTCGATGCGCGGCATCAGGTGGGCATCAGAGGTTGTGATGGCATTGAGCCCCCTGTAGTCTATGCAGAACCGGGTGGTTCGATCCTTTTTAGGCACGAGGACTACAGGTGAGGCCCATGCACTTTTTGACCGTCGAATCACCCCCAGCATTAGCATCTCATTGATCTCTTGGTGCATGACTTGTTGCACCTCAGAGATCCGATAAGGTGTTCGCCGTAGTGGGGCGTGATTCCCGGTGTCCACCCCATGAACCGCTAATTCCGTCCTCCCAGGTCGCTTGGTGAACACGGCCTGGAAGGGTTCCAGGGTTTCCACCAACTGCGACCGCTGAGATACGGTTAGCAAACCACTTATCTCCATGTCCTCAATGGACCCATTGGCCTTGGCTTGGGCCAGCATGTCCAGGAGGGGATCTTCCTCCCCATCCTCGGGCAGGTTGCAGACCAGTAGGACGCAAGCTTCATGTTTGTGGTGCGCCTTCAGCATATTGACGTGAAAGGCCTTGTGCCTACCCCGAGCATGGTCAAGCGTGACCACGTAGGTGACCGGGTTGAGCTGTTGGTGGGTGACGTATGGGCCTTCCCAGGCTGCCTGAAGCTTATCTGTTGGTACGGGGACCAGCACCCACACCTTTTGACCCACCTGGTAGGTCCGCTCCCGGGCGTTCTGGTCGTACCAGTGCTTCTGGTCAGCCTGAGCCTGCGTCATGTTGTCATGCACCAACTGCGTCAAGGTCTGCATCTTGTCACGGAAGCGCATGACAATCCACGATGGACACTTCTGTGGGGTTTGACACATCTTCCCAGGATTCTTTTATCAACCCAAGGGGTCCCCGGACTCGCCTGCCATACAGGAGCTCGAAGTGGGAGAACCCGGTCGAGGCCTGTGGAACTTCTCTGTAAGCGAACAGCAGGTGTGGGAGGTACCGCTCCCAGTCGCGCCCTTGGGTCTCAACCAGCATGCGGAGCATCTGTTTGAGGGTACCGTTGAAGCGTTCACACAAACCATTAGTCTGTGGGTGATACGCACTCGATACTAGGTGCTTCACCTGCATTTTCTCACAGAGAGCCTCCATTAGGCAAGACATGAATTGAGTCCCTTGATCGGTAAGCATCTCCCTGGGAAATCCTACCCTTGAAAAGATGGTCACCAGTGCATCAGCCACCTTATCTGCCCTGGTTGAAGACAGAGCTACTGCATCTGGGTACCGGGTAGCGTAGTCTACCACGGTGAGAATGTATTGCTTTCCAGAGCTGCTGGGGACGGCCAGTGAGCCTACAATGTCCACCGCGATTCTCTGGAAAGGCTCCTCTATCACCGGCAAAGGAATAAGGAGAGCCTTAAGAGCAGGCCCCGCCTTACCCACTTTTTGACAGGTGTTACAGGTGCGGCAGTATTGTGTTACCTCTGTCCCCATCTTGGGCCAATAGAAGTGTTCAGACAGCCGTGCCTTAGTTTTGCTGATCCCCAAGTGTCCAGCGAGTGGAATCTCATGGGCAATCCGCAACAACTCAGTTCTGAACTGTAGGGGGACGACTAGCTGTCTTTCCCTCAACCACTCCTTTTGGGAATCTCCGGGTACTGTCTCCCGATACAACCTTCCTCGTTCCCAGAACACCCTCTCCTTATCAGACTCGGAGGTGGGCGTCTTGGCGAGGTGTCTCAATTTCTCCAGGCTTGCATCTGAGTGCAGAGCTGCCTGGAACTCCTTGCTGGAGGCTGCCTGAAGGGACGTCAGGGTTCCTTCCTTACTGGGACCCTCTGGAACCTGCTTTGGGTTCACCTCTGTTTCAGTCTCTCCTGTAGCAGAAGAGAATCCAGAAGACAGGTCGCTACCTGCGATCTGGGCACTCTGCGTGTGACAGCAGCTATGTATGCTGTCTCCCTGGGGATTTCTACAGACCCACCAATCGGTGCTGCTATGGGCCCTACATCCCCATCCACCCCAAACACTTCAGGAGCAGTGCTACTTATGGGCCAGTTACCTTCCTCGGTGGCACTGGTCAGTTGCATGGCATTACCTTCCTCATGGTCCCCATGCACTTCCCCATTTCCTTGAGCACCGTTGCTTGCTCTTGCCAGGGGTCCCTCAGCCGTCTCCGCAGAGTGACGGGGCTGAGCACTTCGGTACCTGTGGACACATCTACCGTTTCAAAGAAATGGTTAACAGGTTCAGTCGGCACAGATACATCATCATTCCTAGGAAAAGAATGGTTATCCGATTGCTTTGGTACATTGACATCAGCATCATTCCTGGGGAAAGAACGGTTGTTAGTTGCATCATTACTCATCAACGCATAAGCAGGTAACACATTCAGTTTCCCATCATCATCAACACCAGGGTTAACGATACCCTTATCAGATTGGGGGAGGGTGTCAAGGACATAGTATGCAACAATCCTCCCCAAGTAGGTCCCCAATAAAACATCAGTGGGCAGGTTTTCAGACACTCCCACTTCCCTCAACCCGCTCCCAGCACCCCAATCAAGAAAAACCCGGGCCACTGGCAAGAGACAACGGGTGCATCCAATCCCGGTGACAGTCAGGGTTTTCCCCTCAACAAACTCTTCAGGGGCCGCCAGTCCAGGACGGATGAGGGTTCGTTCAGCCCCGGTGTCCTTGAGGCCTGTAGCAAGACGGGACCCCACCTGAACAGGTTGAACGTTGTCATCAATCCTCCCAACCACACCTCCCACCAAAAGAACAGGCGTTGGGCCCAGAGGCCTTGGCTGGGGGGTTCTTTGGCTTTTCCGGACAGGTGAAACTGATGTGACCAGTCCAATCGCAGTTGTAGCACTTGTGACTGTCAGTAGTAGGCCTGGTGTTGGCAACAGGGACAGGGCCTCCGGATAGACGGCTAGCTGGGGCACTGGGGTTGGTTGCAGGCTTACCCCCTCTCCAGCTGGTGGTGACTGGCCTCCGCGTCTCTGGCTTCCGATTGGCCTCACAGTTGTCGGCGATCTGTGCCGCTTTGTCCGCATTCACTGGTTCGCGGTCCAGGATGAACTGTCGGACCTCAGCTGGGCAAAGATGCAGGAACTGGTCTTTGATCATCAGGTCCCGTAGCAGCTCAAAGGAATCAACGGACAGTCCATGGATCCACTGGTTGGAGGTTCCGGAACTTTCGGTATACCTCAGGTGTCAGCTGGTATTTGGCGATCAGAGCCTGCTTGATGGCATCATAGTTGTCGTCGTCTTCTGACGGCAGAGAAGCAAACGCCTCCAGAGCTTTGCCTTTTAGCCCTGGGGTCAAGTACCTGGCCCATTGGACCTTATCCAGCCGGTAATGTCTGCAGTCCTTCTCAAAGGCTTGCAGAAACGTGTCCAAGTCCCCGTCCTTTTCCATCATGGGAAAATGTTCTGGCCGGGGTTTAGGACTCTGGACGCTGCTGGGCTCACTGCTTCGGGCTGTGTGGGCATTCCCCCCCCACACTGGAGCACCTCCAGTTCATGGGCCCTCTGCGCCTGGCGCTCGGCTCTCTCCGCCTGTGCTTGGCATTCGGCTCGCGCCTCCTGCCGATATTGCTGGATCAGCCTCACCCGCCCCTCACTGTCTTCGGCGGGGAGTTCGTCCAAGGCCGCTTGCAGGTAGGGGTCCAATCTGTCCTGATTGTATGTGGAGCCAGCGCTCAGGAGTGGAGCCTCTGCTGCAGCACCATTGTTACTTGGGCCCGCCTCTGCGTTCGCTGGACTCTGGTCGTTTTCCGTTGCACCAGAGCCGCGATCAGTTGGGCTTTGTTTTTGTTGTCGATCCGCCACACCCAGCAGAGGGCAAGAAGAGATGCCTTGTTATGCTGCTTATACCACTCTGCTCCCATTGTAGCCATGGTTGCCAAATAAAAGATAGAAAAGAAAAACGGAGAGAAGGAAAGGGAATACTCGCACGTACACACAAATGTCTCAGGACTAGTAACCACTGAGTCTGTTCTCCAAAACCTATGATGCAGGATTTCCGCAGGTTTTTAGTGAGGAATGATTGCTCAAACCAAATCATTAATGCTCTAGGATTATCCCACCGCTCTGCCACCAATATGTGAGGAACGGGCGGGCCGCTGCCACCAAATTGTGAAAGACAGCGGACCCTGTGCCACCAATAGGTCACGATCCCACCATCGACACGGGTTTGTCAGCGGACGGAGGGACGTGACGCACTGCCGGCACACGGCTATCACAGGCACAGTGGGGGCTTATCTTAGTTATCCCACCACTGGCACCATGTGGCAAAAACACAGCAAGCTAATCTTGCTCTAACAATTTATTGCAGGGGGGTATTTTGGTTGTCCCACCACTGCTAACAACCTTCCAAGAACTGCGGGGATTTATGTATATCCCGCTTTCTCAGTTCCACTTTGGAACTCACAGCTCTCCGGCGTCCCCCTTACCCTCAGGTCAGTCAGGGAACTGCACCTAGGATAATTAGTCACCGGACGGGCTGCTTGTTGTGCACGGGCAATTAGACTACTGCAGTAAGGGAATTATCAATGCTGTGGCCTCAACCACTCATTCAGCAATATAAGAGACTCTTCTGTACTGCCAGCTAGCCTCGCCAGCCGCGCACACCATGCTGCCACCAGCCACGCTTTACTTAATCAAAGAGTTAATTAAGAGGGTCCACGGCAAACCCCTGAAATTAGTAGCGATTATCTAAAAAAGGCGCATAGTTCGTTTCTTAGAGCATGGAGACAAAGCTAATAGATTTTATCATTTATTCCCAAAAGAATGCGGGCAGTGATTACATAGATAAAAGTTGCTATAAAGTTGAGACATTACATATGTACAATACAAATATAACATAAAGGGGATTAAAAAGACAGAAAGTAACACTCACATGTGCTTAGTCGGTATCAGGCAGACCATGTGGCTGGGGAGAGAAGGCAGAGCCACATGTCTCCACTCATCTGGCTTCTGGTCGGCACAGACGCTGTAGCTCCCACTGACTCATTGTAAGGGAGGGGTGCCTTATAGCCCAGGGTCTGTCACATCACAAAAGGGGCAGTCTGCAGAAGTTCATCCCCCCCTTTCTCCAAGTTGCCAATTAACTAAAAAACTTATGATAACCATATCAACGAGGGAAGCTCGTATCAACACACTGAGGGCCTCATAGGTTGTAGTTCATCAAATGTAATAAAGCAACATCAGACATGCCATACTTAGGACACTCCTTTGGGAGCAATCCATATCTCAGGTTCTGGCAGTGATAGAACTTTGCAAGAGCCACCGTAGGGAAGCCGGGTCTGCGCAGATCACAAAAATGTCTGTTTCGTTTTTCTGTCGTGATCGGAGCCCATTCTCGCCTACTTTAATATCTCTCATAGTTTTATTTCAGACACATGTCCCAGAAAACAAAGGACTTTCTTTAGCCTAACTAATTAACATTCTTTTCTGTGGAGATGGGCCAAATGCTATAGGGGAAGTGTCCTATTACCAGTGCGGACACAGGCTTTTAAGGGGGGGGAAGGAGGGAAGCTGTAGGAGCTGACAGGCTGAATTTCTCATCAGAGTGAAGTGGGAGATTTCTAGAAGGTTCTAGAAACATCATACTTTATAGACATTTTACATTACAGCCGTATGTGGAGTCGGGAAGGAATTTTTTTCCCCAATGTGAAGCTTACTGATTGCCATATGGGTTTTTTTTGCCTTCCTCTGGATCAACATGTTAGGGCAAGTTAGGATAGGATATAGGTTGAACTAGATGGACTTAAAGTCTTCCTTCAACCTTAATAACTATGTTACTATGTAATTGACATGTCAATTCTTTCTGCTGATTCCGCTGCGGTTTGCCACCTATTCGATTGTCCAGGTGTCAAACCACAGGGGAAAACCGCTGGCCAATCCGCAGGTAAAACCGCAGGTCAATTTACCTGCGGTTTTACCTGCGGATCCGCACGGAAAAATCCGCTGATGAATCCACAGCGTGTGCACATAGCCTAAGGGTATAGACTTTATGGTATGAGGTGGATGAAAACTTTGTGCATGTAATTTAGTATTACCCGTGGTTTCTGTCCTTGTATACATGGCTCCCGGTCCCTGTATACATGGCTCCCCCATCGCTGTCCTTGTATGCATGGCTCCTTATCCCCTATGCTTGTATGCATGGTTCCCATAAAGAAAAAAAAAACGCATCCTACATACCTTCCTGTGTGCCCTCGCAGCATCTGGTTCGTTCCGGTGCCAGCAGCACTTCCTTCATAGCGATCATGTGGCCCGCTCATTAAGGTAGTGAATATTCATTACCTTAATGACCAGGGCACGTGATCGCTCTGCAGGAAGTGCTGCTGGTGCCGGAACGGAGATGTAGCAAGGGCATGCATGGAGGTATGTAGGATGTGTGCTGGAAGCTGGCAGCTGTAACTGCACAGTATAAGAGAAATGAATATTCATTTCCCTTTTAGCAGCAGCACAGGCATTAGCCGCAGCCGCCTGCTCCTGCCTCTGTCACCCACCTCTCCTCCTTCCTTGCCGGCTTTCTGGGACAATTGACTCGTGTATAAGCCGAGGGGGGGAGTTTTCATCACAAAAAAAGGTACTGAAAACTCTGCTTATACACGAGTATATACGGTAATCAACATCAAGCATTAGCTGTGTTGATTATGAATGAGAATAAGGTACAACCTTGGATTTCTGGCACATAAAAACGTTTAGTGTAAAAATGTTCTACTGCTTCTGGAAAGATCTGTTGGGCACTTTCTTTTGTGTGATGATATGCCTCAGATGACCAGCTGATGGAGGCAGAAACTCATAAGTCAGACACATAAGCCGTCATCAGCAGCACCCTGCCCAGCTATTTCATGATCCCGCGCCTTGCCCAGAGGGATTTACAGCACTTCTAAACGTTCCGTTCTCAACACTACCCTGAAAAATAAAAACATGCAGCCCCACCTTCAGAGACTGCTGAAATGTTTATAGAATTGCTGAAACAAAAGTTTCCAAACTCCAGGTCTAGCCTAAATTAAGCTGTTCTCGAGACCATATTCACATTCTTTGATGGTTAGCTAACTACAAGTTTTCCCGATGCCCCCAATAATTCTGAGTATAAGGGAGTGTCCTATAATAAAATCTCCTCTGGTATATTACAGTGTGACCCAAATATTCCAAGTCAGGTTTCCATCACAGTCCCTTTCACAGTCATCTGGCTGTGTCCTCAACAACCAAGTTGAGGTTTGCAAAGGAGCATGTGTGGGTGTGTGACTACAATTACACAGGGTGTGTAATGCAGACGAAACTTGGATCAGTCTGGCTTTCCGCCACTCCATCTTGTAAGTACATGTCACCTGCGCAGACAGGAGACTCCATAAGTCTTAAATAACTTAATTTATTCAACATGACACTTATGTATCTACACCTCCAGTATAATACAGCACGTCAGCGCACAGACATAAATACAGGCAAGGAGAACACCCTACACAACCCCCACCATCGATGCTCGACAATAGTACACAGAAGGCTCAGACTCTAGCCCTTAGTGTGTGAATTACAGGTTTGTAAGGCTTTGGAGGTCAATTTTACCTGTCATTACATGACTCAGCACATCGACAGCTGCAGCATGAAGTGACTGTATATTGCTTTGACCACCTCAGAGTTTTTATGATCTTAGCATATCCTATGGACATGGGGTCCACGACTGCATTCCCACCCCAGCCAAGTGTCAGCCTTGCACTGTCAAGTGAAGGAGCTTGTGTAATGTGAAGGCTTCCTGAATCCGCGTCCATCACTGTTTCTTCAATTATACTACATTCATGTCCGTTCTGTGTGGATGCAGATTTGTACCCCAAGACGGTGCAGAAATCCTGAGGATAATATACATTGCTGCTCTCACACAAGCTTTGTTGGGGTATATAACACCCACATGCGACACTTGGCAGAGTGCAAACTCCCTGGGGCTTTTTAGTCTTTTCTGATTCATCCAGGATCGAAGCAGTTAATGTGCGTCTTGCCAGCGGGGATGTCGGTTCCCTAATATTAGCGGGTGGAGTTCTGGGGAAGTCATGTTTGGTAAACAGCAGCTTGGTGCTCCAACATTGGTTCAGGTGACAAGTAAAAGGCACAATCTTGTCGGTGTTGCATAGCTTAGTATCTGACTATATGATGGCCCACACTTTTCTCTTTTGCTGTTGAAATTAAATCTTTGTCTATTTTTCCATTTCAATTGATAGAGGTCATGCTTAGGCTGTTTTATAACATCCATGAGTGTATTAAAGCCCCCCCCACCTTGTCTATCCAGGTTAAGTGTAAGTGGTGTTAATTTCTTATACAAGGATGCACCAGAAGATGGATGGTCTACTGAAGAAGCATAACCAAAAGGCTTCTGGAAAACTGATTTCCACCTTTAGTCGTCTAGGTGTCAACTGGAAGAAGCGGGGTTGGTGCTATCTTAAGATCACATTTCATGTCTCTACCAGCTTGATCAGAGGTAATGGCCTTCCGGAGCCAGCAGGGATGTACACTCGTTTGCTGCAAAGATTAAAAAAAAACAAAAAACCCTCATATTAATGTACAAAAGCATAAAAAAAGTGGACCATCTCAGTCATGGTACAGCTGGTTTATACTAGTACTGGAATCAGCAGCAGGCACCTACACATTCTGGAGGTTGGGTCTGGAGTAACTCCTTGGTAGATAAGATGTGTGTCCTGGTTGAGAGGATAGAAAATGTTCCAGTTTGTCCTGTAGTTCAAGGTTCTGGAATATAAAAAAAAAAAAAAAAAAATTAAATGAAGTCACCTTGGCACTATGAGTAATACAAGTAGGAAGAAAGTTTGACGACAGCACAAAGTCTCCAAAGTAGAGAATAAAAACTAATGTTCTGTGCTATTACCCATTTCAGGTCTTCATTGCGTTGAGTGATAGGAACTGCAGAAACTCCCTACCCCCCTTAAACTTTGCTTTATGTTAAATATCTTCAGTGATAAGCTTCTATATACAAGTGCTTCTCACTAAATTAGAATATTATCAAAAAGTTAATTTCTCCAGTCCCCTTCCACAACAGCAACATCAAAGGTTGTCTCCCCGCCCTAATGGGAGACAGGAAACACAAAAGAGGTTAAATATCCCTCCCTACAACCACCAGTGTTTCCTGTCCCCTATGGGGCATGAAGAGGTCCTAGATGGAGCTACCGTTTCCGGTGATCGGGAGCACCTTAGAAGTTCCTAGCATATGCCGGGCAGCCGAGGTCGGGGGTCTCCTCTCTCCTCTAAGGGCAGCTCTCGTCTCCATGAGTCATGCAACTCGGGACCCCTCTCCTGCGCCTCATCGAGGGGTAAAGCAGGGCGGTGATATGCGGCCGGTGTCCTCCTCTCTCCATGCGGCTGATTCCAAGAGTTTGTGCGCACCGGAAGTGACGTCGACCCAAACTTCCGGTTTGCTTTTTGTGTGTTCCACGCTGGAACGCACGCGCAGCAGGCAGGTGCCGGCCTTCTCCAGGACAGCGGCCACATTTTGGGGAATTCTTTCCGGGATTCCCCCTGTTGTCCTGGGGAGAAGGAGCACAAATCACGCTGGGACCTCGATTTCCTTTAAATCCTGGTTGGAAGAGGCTCCAGGTAAGACTAACTGCCTATGTCCCTCGGTGACAGACTGACCTATAATGTGCGGCGACAAACCATTCCTGCCTCCATCTGCAGAGCCCAGCATTCACCCTACTACTGTAAGTAGTGGTGAAGGTCCCTTAGTATACCTTTTCTCTCTCTTGTTAGGGAGACAAGGTCCCTGCCCCATAAGGTGCCCAGCCGCAAGTGTGGGGTGTGTGCTTCCAGGCTTCCCTCCGTATATAAGAAGCTTTGTCAGCCTTGCACGAATGATGTGTTGCGGATCGAACAGCCCTCTCTCCTGGACAGCATAAGAACCCTCATCAAGCAGGAGGTTCAAACCTCTATGGCTGCCCTTTCCCAGGGCCAAGTACCACAACCCCCCTCCTAATTTGAGGAAGTGGGCACCCATGGATTCTGGCTCAGACTCGGGCAAAATCCGTTCCTCCAGTTTGGAGGATAATTGGAAGAATGAGGGTTCCACTTCCACCCCTAAGTCCAGAAAAAAAAAAATACTACTTCTCTTCCGAAGATATGGAAGAGTTGATTAGTATGGTGAGAAGCACTATGGGGGTTGAGGAAGAGGAAATGAGATACTCTGTACAAGATGAGATGTTTGGGGGGCTGAAACCTAAAGATTGGAAAGGGTTTCCCATACATGAATATATTCAAAACCTTATCCTTCATGAGTGGGGCTCCCCTGAGAAGGAACTTAGTGTCATTTCAGAGTTGAAAAATCGCTACCCATAGACAGGGATTGTTCTCTATAGGAAATCCCCAAGGTGGATGTGCAGGTGTCCAGGGTGGCCAAAAAGACGGCTCTCCTTTTCAAAGATTCATCCCAGCTCAAGGATCCCATGGATCAAAAAAATTGAGAGCTAGCTTTGAAAGTCCTGGGACACCTCCACCAATCTACTCAAAACGAACGTGGCCTCAACGTGCGTCGCCAGATCTCTATTCTGCTGGCTGCATACGTTGGAAGATCACCTTACTCAGGGGACTTCTGGTGAGGAGATACTTGACTCTCTCCCTCTCCTTCAGAAGGCAACGGGGTTCCTTGCTGATGCTTCTGCTGAGTCCGTCCTGGTAGCGGCAAGATCCGCAGTCCTCTCCAGTTCGGCTAGGAAAGCACTATGACTGAAGTCATAGGGGGTGATTTTACCTCCAAAACCAAACTTTGCGCTATCCCGTTTCAGGGACACCGTGTTCGGCCCAGTCCTAGACGAAATCCTAGAGAAAGACACTGATAAAAGGAAATCACTTCCCGAGCAGAAAGGGTCTAGGAAACTTTTTTTTCGTCCCCCCCGTGACCAGTCCTCCAAGAGGGAGTTCAGGGGGAAAGGCAAAACAAGCCGATCGAGTTATCCTAAAGGTGGTAAGGGCAAAAACATCCTTGTCCCCCAGCACCAGCAGGCCCCAAGCAAACAATGACTGCTCTCCGGTCAGGGGTCGACTCTCAGACTTAATCGCTCAGTGGGAATCCATCTCCACAAACCAATGGGTTCTCTTTACCATAAAGGGACGGATTAAGGCTAGAGTTCAAGAGTCCTCCCCCTCAAAGCCTGAGAGTTACCTCGCTGCACTCTCCATAGGTGCAAGAATCCTTGCTGTTAGAGCTACAAGGGTTACTTCAATCAAAGGTGATCTCTCAAGTACCACAACAGGACATAGGCAGGGGCCACTATTCTCGCCTGTTCTTGGTAACAAAACCCTCAGGGAAACACAGGGTTATCATAAATCTGAAACCCCTGAACCAGGTGGTCAAATACAGACGATTCAAAATGGAATCAATCAGATCAGCAATCCCGCTAATTGGACAGAACTGGGTGATGGCTACAGTACATCTGAAGGATGCCTATTATCATGTACCGCTCCATCCGGACCACAGGAAGTTCCTCAGATTTGCAGTTTCCCACGGTCACCGAGTCTGCCATTATCAGTTCAATGTCCTGCCGGCGTTTCATCAGCACCACGGGTGTTTACCAAGATCATGGCGGAGGTGGTAATCTTCATCCAACTCCAGGGAGTATGCATTATCCCATACCAGGATGACTTTCTCATCGTTGCACCATCTGTCCCTCGTCTGAACCTGGATGTGGCGTCCTGAACTCCCTAGGCTGGATCCCGAACTTGGAGAAATCAGACCTTCACCAAGGAAGAAATTCCTGGGAATTCTGTTAGATTCAGAAAAGAGAACCTCCTTACCCAGGGATCGTCATCTCGACCTAGTCCAGTGGACCTCCAGGTTCAGAGATCACCAACCTTAAGGGACTCAATGTCTATTCTTGGATCACTGATGTTGTGCATCCAGGCTGTCTCCTGGGCTCAAGCCCATACGCGAGTCCTGCAGTCTCATGTGCTGCTGTACTTAAGAAGGCATCAAAATACACTGACCAAGAGTTCCCCTTCCCAGTCATGTGAAATCCACTCTTATGGTGGCTAAACTACCGATATCTCCAGCGGTTAGTCAGCTGGGATCAGCGTCCCCTGAAGGTACTCACTTCAGACACCAGTCGGAGAGGCTGGGGTGCTGTGGTGGAGGGATCTTACTTCCAGGGGTCATGGCCTCCAGGCATCAATTCCAGCTCCTAAAAACTGAGGGAACTGAAGGCAGTGGAGGAGGCATTGTAAGCCTCATCAGCCCTCATCCAAGGTCACCACGTGTGGGTTTATTCTGACAACATGACCATAGTGGCCTACCTCTGGGACTAAGGAGGCACGAAATACGCCAGTTTAAAATCAAATTGCTGCAAGGATTTTTTCTGGGCAGAAAAACATTTTTTCTCCATCACAGCAATATATCTAAAGGGGTCGGACAATATCCAGGTGGACTTCATCAGCAGCAAGGACGTCCATCCGGGGGAAAGGTGCCTGGACCAAACTGTCTTTTTGTCGCTGGCATCAAGGTGGGTGCGTCCCGATGTAGACCTGTTTGCCAATGATCAGAACTAGAGTTGAGCGACTTTGATCGGATCGGGTTTCATGAAAGAAAATTTGAGTCGGATGAAACTGGTCTGACTCGGGCAAAAAAAAGTTGGAGTTTCGTCCGAAACCCGACCCCAATGCAAGTCAATGGGGAATAAAAGTCGGCATTGTGTGGATGAATGTCATCCGCTCAATGCCGATTTTAATTCCCCATTGACTTGCATTGGGGTCGGGTTTCAGACGAAACTCCAACTTTTTTTTTCCCTAGTCGGACCAGTTTCATACGAAACAAATTTTCTTTCATGAAACCCGATCCGACCAAAGTCGCTCAACTCTAATCAGAACGCAAAGGTGAGGACGTTCTTTTCTCTCAGTCCTGCGCACTGAGCACAGGGAATAGACGCCTTCTCCCATTCAGGTTCAGCCTGGCAAAAGCCTTCCCACCGATTCCAATGCTAGCAAGGACTCTGCAGAAGATTCAGCTAGATCGAGTTACCACGATCCTGATTGCTCCCATGTGGCCAGGAAGAAGCTTTGATTGACATGGCTCAGGAAGGTCCTTTGCTTCTGCCCCAGAAGGTCGACATCCTTCAACACGGTCCCCTGCTATACCCAGACCTGAGCAGACAACCTTTGTGCCTGACTACTGAAGCCAAAATCTTAAACGCTAAAGGGCTCTCGGATGGAGTTATACGAACCCTCCAGAAGAGTAGAAAGCCTGTGCCTAACGCCATCTATGGCAAAGTTTGGAAGAAATTTTCATCCTGGTGTTTCCCGGATACTCCTGATCCCTTCCATCCCAACATCGCGCAGATTTTAGACTTCCTTCAAAAGGATTTGGATATAGGGCTTTCACCTAGTACACTGAAAGTGCAGGTGTCAGCTCTCGGTTCCTTTTTTGATCAGGACCTAGCTGAACACTGCTGGGTTAAACGCTTTATGACCTCTGCAGCTGGGATTCGTCCTAGGCTTCGTAGTCAGGTTCCCCCCTGGGATTTGAATATAATCCTTAATAGTCTAACCCAAGATCCATTTGAACCCCTATCCATTGGTTTAAAGAACCTGACCCTCAAAACAATTTTTTTAGTAGCAATTACTACCGCAAGAGGCGTAGGAGAGTTACAGGCCCTATCAGTACAGGAAATCTACTTGACTATCACTACAGATAGCATTATCCTTCGGTTAGATCCCGCCTTTATGCCTTAAGGGCCCCGTCACACATAGCGACTCACCAGCGATCCCGACAAGGATATGAACTTGTCAGGATCGCTGGAGTGCCGCTACATGATCACTGGTGAGCTGCCAAACAGGCAGCTTCACCAGCGATCAGCACCAGCGACGACGAGCGGGCGCGTCGCTGTGTACCTTAGTTACCAGCGCGCTGATGCAGGGAGCTGGTAACCAAGGTAAACAGCGGGTTTTTTAATTGCCGCGTGGCACTTAGAAACCCGCTGTTTACCTTGGTTACCAGCTCCCTGCACCAGCGCGCTGGTAACTAAGGTATGTAGAGGGTTTCTAAGCGCCGCGCGGCGCTTAGAAACCCACTGTTTACAAGCTCCTGCTCGTTGCTCTCCCGCCTGCCACACGCAGCGATGCGTGCTGGCCAGCGGCAGACCAATGACCCAAAAAAAGTCCAGAGCTTTCAAGAACGATCAGCGATACCCGGCAGGGGGGCCGGTCGCTGATACCTGTCACACACAGCGATCTCGCTGGTGAGATCGCTGTTGCGTCACAAAACTTGTGACTCAGCAGCGATCTCGCTAGCGAGATCGCTGTGTGTGACTGGGGCTTAAGTAGTCCCGGACTTCCATAGAGGGCAGGATATTGTGTTAACCTCATTGTCACCAAATCCTTCCAATGCGAAGGAAGAGACCTTCCACACCCTCTATGTCCGCAGGGTGGTTCTCTGTTACCTCCAGCAAACTGAAAGATAGAGGATTGACCAAAACCTACTTATTCAGTTCTCAGGACGAAATAAAGGCAAGAAGGCGGCGAAAAATACGATGCTAATTGGATCAAGCAAGCTATCTGTCTGGCATATTCATTGCAGAATCTTCCTCCTCCAGCATCACTGAAAGCTCATTCCACTTGTGCAGTGTCAACATCGTGGGCAGTGAGAGGGAACGCATTTTCCGAGCAGATATGCAGAGCCGCCACCTGGTCGTCCGTCCATACGTTCACCAGGCACTATAGACTAAATTTCAATATTCCTCATAGGACATGGTTTGTAGACCGGTCACCATTCTGGTGGCTCTTCTCTGAACTTGCTCCAGTTTGTTGATGTCTTTTTTTAAGATGCAGTGCCCAAAACTGGACACAGTATTCCAGATGAGGTCTGACCAAAGAGGAGTAAAGGGGGATAATGACTTCACATGATCTAGACTGTATGCTTCTGTTAATACATCCCAGAATTGTATTTGCCTTTTTTGCTGCTGCATCACACTGTTGACTCATGTTTAGTTTATGATCTATGAGTATACCCAAGTCTTTTTCACATGCACTGTTGCTTATTCTTATTCCTTCCATTCTGTATATGCTTTTCATTTTTACTGCCCAGATGTAGTATTTTGCATTTTTCCCTGTTAAAAACCATTCTGTTAAATTGGAGCAGTGGGCAGCAACTATTTCTTTTTGAATCCTCTCTCTTCTCTAGTATTAGCTATCCCTCCTAACTTTGTGTCATCAGCAAATTTAATCAGTGCACCCTCAATTCCTTCATCTAAATCATTGATAAAGATGTTGAACAATACAGGGCCCAGAGCAGAGCCCTGTGGTACCCCACTTGAGACATTCTTCCAACTAGATGTGCAGCCATTTACGACCACTCTTTGGGTCCGATCACTAAGCCAGTTATGAATCCACCTAACAGTTGCCTTGTCCATTCCATACTTAGTCATTTTTTTCAATAAGGATGGTGTGAGATATTTTGTCAAATGCTTTGCTGAAGTCAAGATATACTATATCTACAGCATTTTGCTGAGCCACCCAGTCAGTGATTCTGTCATAGAAGGAAATTAAGTTAGTCTGACATGACTTATTAGTTACAAACACATGATGACTCTGGTTAATTAGTTCACTCTTGGCAGTACATACATGTTGTTAAATAATTTGTTCTAAAATCTTTCCTGGTATAGAAGTCAGTCTCACCGGCCTATACAGTAGTTCCCTAGGTCCACCTTCTTCCTCTTTTTTTGAAGATAGGAACATTTGCACTTCTCCAGTCCTTTGGGACTTCTCCTGCTCTCCAAGAATTTTCAAAGATTATGGAGAGTGATTCAAAAATTTCTTCCACTATCTCCTACTGTGGGGTGTAATTCATCTGGACATGGAGACTTGAATTCATTTATGTTGGCTAAGTTTTCCCTCACTATCTTTCTGTTTATAGATATCCTGGATTCTTCTATTCCCTTAATAGGACAGTGAAGATCAGTTGATGTTACATTTCCTTTCTGAGAGAAAACAGATGCAAAATAGGAATTGAAAAGTTCGGCCTTCTAAATATCCTTTATTACCATTTCATCATTTTCATCTTTAAAAATCCTATAGCATCTTTGACTTTTCTTTTACTTTTGACATATCCCCCAAAAACTTTTTATTGCTTTTGACGTCTCTTGCAAGCCTTAATTCATTGTCAGCTTTAGATAATCTGATGCGTCCCCGGCAGGTTCTGCATCAACATTATATTTTTCTTTAGATATGCCTCCCTCTTTCCATTTGATAAACATTTTTCATCATTTTTAGCACGTGTTTAAGTTTTGTGTTCATATATCCTGATTTGATTAAATGCTTCCTATGCTTCCCTCTTCGGAATTGTTAATGATTGTGCTTTGAGAATCTAATTTTTCACAATTTCCCATCCTTCCTGGACATTTTTGTCCTTAAGGATATCCAGTCATTGGATCCCTCCGATTATCTTTGAGTCCCTTAAAATCTGCCTTTCTGAAATGTAATCTTGAAGTTTGAGTCTTCACAGGTCTTCCTCCTCTAGTTATCCAAAATTCTAAAATAGCATGGTTGCTATCTCCTAGGATCCCAGCCACTCTTACCTCCTCAACCATTTCCTCCCTGTTTATAAGGTTTAGATCCAAGGTAGCAGATCCCCTTGTTTTCTCCCATAGCTTTTGGAAGATAAAGTTGTCAGCAAGAGAGGATAAGAATTTGTTTGACCTGATAGTTTTGCCTGAGAGAGAATCCCAAGAAATGTCTGGATAGTTGAAATCTCCCATGACCACTATATCATATTTTTTTTGGAGAACTTGGCTATTTGATGCATAAAGAGTTCATCCATATCTTCAGCTTGCACAGGTGGCCTGTAGTAAATGCCTACAATGGTGTCCTTTCCGTTCTCTCCTTGTATTCTTACCCAAACGGTTTCCACAGAACTCTCAGTCTGTGAAGCTTGGATCTCTGTAGATATATGCTTTTCTAACATACAATGCGACACCTCCTCCTTGTTTATCAAGTTTGTTTCTCGCAAATAAGTTGTATCATTCTCGCCTTGTATTCCAATCATGTGTATCGTCCCACCAAGTTTCAGTCATTCCAATGACATCATATTTCTTTTCCTGCGTTAGTAGTTCCAGTTCTCCTTGTTTGTTGCCCATGCTTTGCGCATTTGTATAGAAACATTTTAGTTTGTGATTGTTTTCTCTTTCTCCAATATTTTTATTATTTAGATTTTTTTTGTCTTTGTTCTTCCTTTCCACTTCTAATAGCAGATCTCTCAATAGTATTTGCAGGTGTATGGTTTTCAAATTCATGAGTGGCTTGACACAAGGAATGCGACACTTGTAGCCCATGTCCTGGATACGTCTGTGTGTGGTGGCTCTTGAAGAAATGACTCCAGCACAGTCCACTCCTTGTGAATCTCCCCCAAATGTTTGATTGGCCTTTTCTTAACAATCCTTTCAAGGCAGTGGTTATCCCGGTTGCTTTTGCATCTTTTTCTACCACACGTTTTCCCTCCACTAAACTTTTCATTAATATGCTTGGATACAGCCAGCTTCTTTAGCAATTACCTTTTGTGGCTTACCCTCCTTGTGGAGTGTGTCAATGACTGCCTTCTGGACATCTGTCAAGTCAGCAATCTTCCCCAGGATCATTGAGCCTACTGAAACAGACTAAGGGACCTTTTCAAACGCTTAGGAGACCTTAGCAGGTGTTTATTAGACTTTTGTGTTTTCATTGGCTGTAAGCCATAATCGTCAACATTAACAAAAATAAACACTTGAAATAGATCATTGTGTTTGTAATGACTCTATAAAATGAGTTTCACTTTTAGTATTGGAGAACTGAAATAAAGTAACTTTTTGATGATACCCTAAGGCCTGTTTCACACTTCCGTTTGTGACCAGTAGTCAAGATCCGCCGATTTTGAAAAAAAACGGATCCGCCATTTTTCTTGGCGAATCCGCTTTTTTCCTCGTAGACGTGCATTATCGGCGGATCTTGACGGATGGTCGTCCGTTTGATCCGTTTTTGTACGGATCCGCCAAGATTTTGGCGTCCGCTCAGCGGGCCGGACAGAGCATATAACGGTCTCTCTCCTTTTCCCCAGGCGCGGTTCCTTTAAATTTTTACCTTCGGCGGATCCGTACATCCGCCGATCCCCGTTTCTGTCAGTCCGCCTGCGGATCAGTTTTCCGCTATTTTGGCGGATTTTAACTGACAGAAAAAACTGAAGTGTGAAACAGGCCTAATTTAGTGAGAAGCACTTGTACGTGACTAATTCAGTTTCTTCTCTGATAACACTCCAGTACTGCTATAAGCTCTCTAATGTACAGATGGCTTCAGACAAAGGTTATTTTGGCCAGAAGTTCTCTTTCCCGATCTGTCCATACATGTGCGTGCTCAGTAAGGTACAATAAGAGTTCTTACTAGTGAATGCTTAAGGCATTGTCCTATTTTTCATGTGGTGTAAATGTACAGTATTGAGTGTTGAACTTTTCAGCATGTCCTAACCTTTTCTCCTCCGACAACATGTCGAGGCAAACGCATTAGACCTGGTCCCTCTCAGATTAGAGGCTATTGTTGATTAATGTAAAAGCTAGACCAAAAAGGTATTGATGCACTGCATTGTAAAATTACACAAATGGGATCATGATGAGACACAAGGAAAAAAAGAGAGGATGACTAGCTCCAAGTTGGATACAGTAAAAGATTATGAACCTAAGACCCTGGACATTTGAGAGAATCACTGGTCACATGGCTGCCAGGGTTGGAGAAAATAATTAGTGGCTGCAGAGCAAACAAGACAAATCAAGGGTTTCTGCACATGTGAAAATACATTTATAATAATGATGATGAAGATAATGTAATTTACATTGCTGTTCAGATCATTCCTCTTATCTGGTTACGACACGGGCTTCCACAAGGGTTTAACTCCAACAATCATGAGATTCATTCAATGAGGCGCACATTCTCACGACTTGTGCAGTCACTTAATGATTGAGTACGTGATATTAGGCCGCTGTAAAAGCTTCATAACTAAATGTGTGTATCACACACTCGGGTCTCACCTCTGCCTGCAGCCATGACACTTTCTCCCGCAGTTCTTGAATCAGTGAGTCTTTTTCTTGTGTGGCTGTCCTGGAATTCTGGAGCTGAAGATATAAAATATCACAAGGAGATGAAATTCTCTGGCCACAGTGTGAAATATGTAGAAGCTGTCTGACTTTATCATCTCCTCACATGAAACCATCCCAGAATCCTCTGCAATTACCTGCTCAATCATCTGGCGCACTTTACGCTGTTGGCTTTTTAGCATGTCATTGAGGTGATGAATTTTCTCTTTCAGAGTAGACACAGTCTTCTCCAGTTCTTGACATCTAGAAGACAACAAAGAAAGATCAGTAAAGTCAACACCATGGGGTGTTGTCCAGTGCTGACTGTACAATAGAGGGAGTTCATGGACAGCTATGGGGACCTATAAGAAGAGCTCTAAGGGTAAGAGCAGCCATAACTTCTTTCCCACTCTGAAAATGGATATGGGAAGAGGGCTAGAACCGCCAAAGCATGGTGTTATATAAGCTATGTGGGGATTCATGAATTAGTTATAAGATCTCTGTTGTTTGCATGGCACAGCCATTAAGAGACCAGTACACCCCTTCACAGGCCTCCTTTCACCTCTCCTGCAAGGGTCCCTCCTGCTGATTCTGTTCTCTCATTTTATCCAACTCTTTCTCATTATGTTTTACTGTCTGAAGCAGTTGCTTGTGTTCCTGTAAGTGAAAAAAAAAAAAAAAAAAAATCAAACATGAAACTGGTTTTCCTGAGACGGTGCACATTACTTTAGGATCATGTGAACTACATGTTTATGGGATATAAATGCTTTATGAGCTTTACTGACAACTGTGGCAATGTTATCCTGAGAATTGGGGGCAGGGGAGTGTCCAGATCATACAAACCCACCACCACTTGTCTCTCAAAAATAAGGCAAGAAATAAAGTGCAATTTAGTTAACAGCTGTTACCTTCTCCATGTTGGACATCAGCCTCTTCAGCTCATCTACCTCTTTCTGCCGCCTAGCAGCTACTCCCTGCGCCTCTACACGTGCTTGCTGGCTCTGCTCAGCCTCCTGTTGCCATTGTGATAGTTTTTCCTAAAAATCCAAATGAAAAGAAAAACGTTGCCTACATTTTTAAAAAGTTTCTTTTAGACAATATAGCATTGTACTAGACACACCCCAAATCTGACCTCATACATCTTGCGGTCTGCTTGGTGCCGTCTCTCCGTTTCCTGAAGTCTGGCATATAACCTCTGTGCCGTCTCCCTCATGTTCTTGCCATTATCCAGTGGAAATTCCTAAAGTTACAAAATACAAATAATGAATTAAGACAAAGATGGAAAAGTTGCTCATTGGGGCATTACGGGCTTCTCTGCTCACCTCTTCATGTGTCTCTGTCTGCGACCACAGTGTATTGCCGAGTCTATCACCATTCTGCCTTCCCACCAGATCACCCTACACAGCAAGAAAAGTCATAAGAACTCTGTCCAAATGTTCTGCAGTGTGTCCTTTGAAAATCTAGAGTTTACCTTATCTGACTGGAGATCCTCATGCTTGGAGGCATCAAGGTCTTTTCTTAGAAGAGTTAAGGAAGTGCGAGCCTAGAGGAGAAGACATTACTCTATGATCAGGCTTTGTGTGAAGAATATCCCAACCATCACTGCTGAACTCACAACAAACCATTCTCTGTAACTTAACCCAACAAGCTTCTTGAAAGTGTTAAAATCCAGGAACCAGATTCACATTGTATGCTATGCTACAGATTAATAATTCATGGCTTGTAATACCATTACAGCAGAGCAAGCAGGAAGAAGAGTGTTCAAGCATAGAACAGGAGCAGAGGTCCAAGATTAACCCTGAAAGCCATGGGGTCATTATTGCAGGATTATACACTTTATTGTGGGTATGCACAGCAATGCCTTCCACCCATGGATGAGGGTATGATATGCAGCCTTTTTCAGCTCCCTAGTATGGTGTGCAGAAAACCTGACAACCAAGGAGTAAGCAAACATACTGCTAAATACCTTAAGTTTGTAAACTATGGTGGCATCAAAATCAATAATCCTTTCTAGGGCCTTGTTAGTGAGGATGTCTAATTATTTCCCTGCTCACCTCCTGGATCTGCCGCACCTCGTTCCTTAGCTGGCTGACGTTCCACTCATGGTTCTTCTTGTTCTCCGCTTTGGCTTTGAGATATACCTGAAGAGGAGGACAGCAGAGCTATAATGTGTATGAACTATCTGCCAGGGGTCAGTCTATACTGATTACTGAGGGCTGACGCACACAGATGACTAACCACTGTGAAGATATCTGTACTAGGATCGCTTTAATTTCTGCCATGAATAGAGCATGGTTTGACAGACAATAATATGGTTGCTTTCCATTACTGTTCTTCTTTCTTCCCCAGTATGAGCAGTTGTAACTATTGATATGCACAGTGGGTATTGAAAGTATTCAGACCTCTTTAAATTTTTCACTCTGTTTCATTGCAGCCATTTGGTAAATTCAATAAAGTTTTTTTTTCCCTCATTAATGTACGCTCTGCACCCCATCTTGACTGAAAAAAACAGAAATGTAGAAATGTTTGCAAATTAAAAGAGAAAAACTGAAATATCACATGGTCATATGTATTCAGACCCTTTGCTCAGACACTCATATTTAAGTCACATGCTGTCCATTTCCTTGTGATCCTTGAGATGGCTCTACTCCTTCATTGGAGTCCAGCTGTATTTAATTAAACTGATAGGACTTGTGGCAAGGCACAGAGCTGTCCAAGGTTACAAAATAATTTCTGCTGTACTCAAGGTTCCTAAGAGCACAGTGGCCTCCATAATCTTTAAATGGAAGAAGTTTGGCCATCCAGCCAGACCGAGCAATCGTGGGAGAAGAGCCTTGGTGAGAGCGGTAAAGAAGAACCCCAAGATCACTGTAGCTAAGCTCCATAGATGCAGTAGGGAGATGGGAGAAAAGTTACACAAAGTCATCTATCACTGCAGCCCTCCACCAGTCGGGCCTTTATGGCAGAGAGGCCCGATGGAAGTCTCTCCTCAGTGCCAGACATATGAAAGCCCGCATAGAGTTTGCTAAAAACCACATGAAGGACTTGCAGACTATGAGAAATAAGATTTTCTGGTCTGATGAGATGAAGATAGAACTTTTTAGTGATAATTCTAAGCGTTATGTGTGGACAAAACCAGGCACTGCTCATCACCTGCCCAATACAATCCCAACAGTGAAACATGGTGGTGGCAGCATCATGCAGGGACAGGATGTCTGGCTGCAACTGAAGGAAACATGAATGCTGCCAAGTACAGAGATATCCTGGATGAAAACCTCTTCTCGACCTCAGACTTGGCCGAAAGTTCACCTTCCAACAAGACAATGACCCTAAGCACACAGCTAAAATGGTAAAGGAGTGGTTTCAGAACAACTCTGTGACCATTCTTGACTGGCCCAGCCAGAGCCCTGACCTAAACCCAATTTGGAGAGACCTGAACATAGCTGTCCACCAACGTTCACCATCCAACCTGATGGAACTGGAGAAGATCTGCAAGGAAGAATGGCAGAGGATCCCCAAATCCACGTGTGAAAAACTTGTTTCATCGTTCCCAAGGAGACTCATGGCTGTACTAGCTCAAAATGGTGCTTCTACTCAATACTGAGCAAAGGGTCTGAATACTTATAAACATGTGATATTTCAGTTTTCCTTTTTTAATCAATTTGCAAAAATTTCTACATTTCTGTTTTTTTTGCCAGTCAAGATGGGGAGAGGTTACATTAACGAGAAAAAAAATGAACTTTTTTGAATTTACCAAATGGCTACAATGAAACAAAGAGTGAACAATTTAAAGGGGTCTGAATACTTTCCAAACCCACTGTGAATGGAAGTCAGAGGAGAAACACTTAATACCACTGCAAACAACCTTTATGTGTGTACAGGACACACCTATGCCTCAATTATACTCCGTGCCGAGCTCCACCACAGTAACAAAGGGAGAGGACATACTGTATGTCTGCATGATATTCTATCTGTGGGATCAATGCCGCTTATAATTATCTTCTACTCCATTCATCGCATAAGTAGTCAGTAATCTTCATCCATATAGATCACATTCCTCAGTGACATAAGTGGCCTCCACCTCTCGGTACATTCCCTGGAGCTGACACATTGGGAGGAAATAGCCAAACCTTCTAAATGGGAAGTCTAGTACCTTAATAATCTCTTCATCTCCATCTTTGGATTTGATCAGTTCTGAATTGAGGGGTCGGGATCCTTGTCGGGGGTGTGAGGAGATGAGGGCAAAGGCACGTCCCACTGGCTGAGGACAACAAGGAAAGATTAGTGACAGCTGTTTACACCAAAGGGGGTCAGTAATGATCCATGTCTTTGATATTGGGGTAACTTTTACTTCCTTTCTGATGAATGTGTGAGGATAACATGTCATCACGAGGAATTTACATCATAACATCAGCAGAAAATGACAACAATCTAGGCAGGCTAAAAAAGTAGGAGACAGCCACCGTGAGTGGCCGTCATTATAGTTCCTGTAAGGTTCTACAGATCTGCCTAGCTGTACAGTGATATCTGCTAGCAAAGTTTTTGGGGAACAGATCACAATATGGTATTGGCAGGAGGAGTGAAAAGGGGTCTTGTAGTCCCTGGCTCTTTAGCCTTCATGTGCTCACCTTCACTTTGGTGGAGTCTGTCCTGTCAGGAGACTTGTCGTCACGTAGGGTCAGACGCAGAGTTTTTACACTGTCCTAGGAGTAAAAGACAGTGATGGTTCACCACAGTCACTTACGTGAGTGGATTTACAGGCGCTGGCTGCACATTCACACAGTGACCCAACTCATAACGCCCTTTACTGAGCGACTCCACATCCCTTTCCCAGTGAGCTCATAGTTTAATAGGCGAGCTGCCAGTAGTGATCATCCATGAGGCACACAGTGACCTTTGGTAGTTGGAGAATGACTGTGTGTAATTTACATTGAACTCATACTGTTAGGTAAGGTGGATGTGGCCCTGTAATCTGACTAAGGTGAGTGGTCAGCAACTAGGACTAAAAATCTTCGACTCAAAATGTTTATGCCTATCCTCTGTGGTAGCCTCCTCACTGTCCTATGCTCATTGCAGCTGATTAATCATTTAGGACTGCATTGTGCAAGAGAACAGAACTCCAGCTATCAGAGCAGGCAGTGCAGGAGTTATTTTCCCTACAGAAAAGCAGACATTCCTGAGGCTGATGTCTGGGCAGGTACATAGACTGTGAGCGCAGAGGCCCCACATCACCACAAAGTGCTCATCCCCCATGACCCGAAGCAAATAACATCTGTACAGCCATACATTTCAGAACAGTGTCTCCCCCCTAAATCCTGTGGAAGGGCTCATTCACACATGTATATTAAAATACGCCCGTACTGTATGGATGCTTTGCTTTTTTTACCATTTGTCCTTGTGTTGTATTTGTCCCACTTTTTTGCCTAAAAGCATTCAATGTTACTTTCCTGTTTGAACATTGCGGAAATATGCACAATGAAATATGGAACTATGAAATTCAATGCAATTGACTTTTGTGGGGGCGACAAGCAATACCATATGGATCCATTACCACATGCCGTGGATTGAAAAATGACATATGCTTAAATAAAAATGGTAATATTAGAAAATCATTGGCAAAGTTTTATCAAATGACTAAAACTATATGAAGCGGCAAAATACAAGTGTGAATGAGCCCTAACATTACCTCCCAGAGTAACACAGCCATACAATGTAACAACTCCCACAATCATGACATAAGTATACAGAAAGAGAACATAGAGACTATCCCCTCAACATAGCTGCAACCATCACACACACTGACAGGGTGACTGACCGGCTCCGACTCAGGCTGGATCTGCTGCAGGGTGCACAGGCCATTCATGGTTGCTCTCAGCTCACATAGCACAGAACTGATCTCATCTGGGGGAGGACATGGCACAGTACAAGAGAGGCTGCTGACATCACTGGGAGCATGCTGGATGATTGGCCCCAGGACCAGAAGGTGGAGTCATTCCTGAAAGCTCTCAGGAAGCAATGCACAATACTCAGAATTGAGAGTCCTCAGTTGGTTGATACCTTTCAATGGCTAACTGAAAAGATGGTAACACATTGCAAGCTTTCCAGACTACTCAGGTCTCTTCATCAGGAGGCAATGCAGCCATTGCCAGGATGACTCCAGAGCATGGCACAGGACCCCAGGGACAGAATTATACCAGGAACCCTCCACAGTGGAGAAAGCTACCAGCCAGGAGGCTGCAGCTAGAGGGAGATTACCATCTGGGACTGCACCACCAACTCAAACCATAAGGGTTATTTTATCTGTGCTGTCGCCCCCATTGAGCATAACGTTGGAGTGACACTAGCATATAAAAAGTTGGTCCGATGTTGATCCAGAACAGTAGGATGACCATCTTGAGCTGACAATGCAGGTTTCTCACCTAGCATCCCTGTGACGTACGCATGCAATGCATTTTTACCATCAGCTTTTAGGTACTGTGATTCTAATAAAGCGCTCTTATAGACAGACATAGCTAGAATAAGGCTACGTGCTACTTTTCCCTCGCACCCAGTGACCTGCAATCTAATTCTTGCACACAATTGTAGCATGCTGCAACTTTTTCCTCAGTCTGAGCCGAGCTGAGACAATACTTGCAGATGAGCACTGACTTCATTTTCTAATATTGGTCAGAGTACAATGCAATGTTTTCTCGCATTGCAATCATCCGATTTATGTCGTCAGTACACCAACATAGCAATGTTTTAGTGTTTTCTTTTGTGGATGAAAGGTTTACCTGGTGTACAGGTGGTAGAGAAAGATAATAATGCAGTATAACACAGGGCACCGTATTCACTGCTCCATGACGGGTGATGTCACATTGTTTATGCTGTATACAGGATACACTGGTATGAAGCAACTGAGAGCCAGGTGTTACATGGAGGCGGTAGGAAGCAGCCTCATGACGCCCTCATCCAACCACACAGGACAAATTGCCCTAATAAGGATTCTGACCAGTGATAGGGACACTGCTACCCACAGGTAACACACCGCCCCTGCAGCAAAAAGAGAAACACAGCACCACGTCAACTAATATCCGGTCCTGTATACTGGGGGGAATTCTCAGGATCTGTATTCTCCTGTATGTATACACTGCACACTACCACTCCTCCTGTATATACACACTGCACAGTGCCACTCCTCCTGTCCTGTATATATACACTGCACAGTACCACTCCTCTAGTATATATACACTGCACAGTACCACTCCTCCTGTACTGTATACATATACTGTACAGTACCACTTCTCCTGTCCTGTATATATATATATATATATATATACTGCACAGTACCACTCCTGTACTGTATACATATACTGCACAGTACCACTTCTCCTGTCCGGTGTACATACACTGCACAGTACCACTCCTCCTGTCCTGTATATATACACTGCACAGTACTACTTCTGTCCTGCATATATACACTACACAGTACCACTTCTCCTGTCCTGTATATATACACTGCACAGTACCACTCCTCCTGTCCTGTATACATATACTGCACACTACCACTTCTCCTGACCTGTATATATACACTGCACAGTACCACTCCTCCTGTCCTGTATATATACACTGCACAGTACCACTTCTCCTGTCCTGCACATATACACTACACAGTACCACTTCTGTCCTGTATATATACACTGCACAGTACCACTTCTCCTGTCCTGTATATACACTGCACAGTACCACTCCTGTCCTGTATACATATACTGCACAGTACCACTCCTCCTGTCCAGTATATATACACTGCACAGTACCACTTCTCCTGTCCTGCATATATACACTACACAGTACCACTTATCCTGTCCTGCATATATGCACTACACAGTACCACTTCTCCTGTCCTGTATATATATATATATATATACACTGCACAGTACCACTCCTCCTGTACTGTATACATATACTGCACAGTACCACTCCTCCTGTCCTGTATATATACACTGCACAGTACCACTCCTGTCCTGTATATATCCTCTGCACAGCACCACTCCTCCTGTCCTGTATATATACGCTGCACAGTACCACTTCTCCTGTCCTGTATATATACACTGCACAGTACCACTTCTCCTGTCCTGTATATATATGCTGCACAGTACCACGTCCCCTGTCCTGTATATTATACACTGCACAGCACCACTCCTCCTGTCCTGTATATATCCTCTGCACAGCACCACTCCTTCTGTCCTGTATATATACACTGCACACTACCTGTAATGTTAAGATATTACTGTAAGATATGTCTGTAAAGTGTGATTTTGCTTTGATATTTTAGAAATCTCCCATTGCTACTCTACTGATGACATTGTAGACTGTCAGAGCTGCGGCCTCTACCCTTCCCCCCTTCTTAACAGCTCTGTGTCTGCATTGGAAATAGGACTCTTCCTCTGCAAGCATTTGCCCCCTCTCCACAGAAAGGAATGTTGATTAGCTAAGGGAAGGGATTTGTTTGCTTGAGCCATGCGGGGCAAGCATATGATTGAGAGATATTAAAAGAAGTTCAAGCGTGCACCTCACTTGCGGCAGAGATATAAACCCCACATTTCTGCGTAGGGCCGAAACCAGCTTTCTAACCCCTAATTTTCACGGTTCTAACACCACCAGAAACTGATATATGGATTACGTCCAAACGGTGTGTCTTAACAACGGCAAGCTTGGTTTTGTTTTATTGTATTCAGCGAACTACAACAAATGATACCGTCTACATGGTTATACGAGCTTTCCTCGTCAAGATATAGTTATTATAAGTTTGTAAGTAGATTGTAACTTCCAGAGTAAGGGGGCTGAACCTCCCCGGCCAACCCCTTTTTGTGATGTCACACAGCAGAGGCCATAAAGCATGCCAGTGAACAAACCATTTCAGTTCTGCCAGAGACTTCATGCCAAGAGGTTCGCAGATGAACGGGGATGTGTGGCTGGCTGCCCCTCCCCCCTCCCCACACGGTCAGCCTAAAACCATCTAAGCACATGTGAGTGTTAATTTCTGTTTTTTAATTCTTGTTATTTTATATTTGCATTGTACATATCTAATGTCTCAACTTTGTAACAACTTTTTATATTTATAATCACTGTGAATCATAGCTGGTGGCAGCGAAGTGTGATTTGGACCCCGGGCACTGCTGGCTGTGACGGAAAGGGACTTTATAAGCTAACTGGGGGGTGGCTGCGGCCAGAGCGTTTATAATTCCCTCACTGCAGAGGGCCGGATGGCCAAACCTCAATGAAGCAGCCGGCCGGTGACCAATTATCCCAGATGTAGTTCCCTGACTGACCTGAGGATAAGGGGGGGCGCCGGAGAGCTGCGAGTTCTAAAGTGGAACTGAGAAAGTGGGATATACATAAATCACCGCAGTTCTTAGAAGGTTGTTAGCAATGGTGGGGCATCAAAAATAACCCCCCTGCCATAAATTGTTAGGGCAAGACTAGCCTGCTGTATTTTTGTCACATGGTGCCAGTGGTGGGAAAACTAAGATAAGCCCCCACTGTGCTTGTGATAGCCATGTGCCGGCAGTGCGTCGTGTCCTTCTGTCCGTGACATATTGGTGTCAGTGGTGGGATCGTCACATATTGGTGGCAGAGCGGTGGGATTATCATAGAGCATTAGTGATTTGGTTTGAGCAATCATCCCTCTCACTAAAAACCTGCACGGTTCCTGTCCTGAGACATTTTTGTATAAGCGTGAGTATTCCCTCCCTTCTCTTTTTTTTCTTTAACTTTATTTGGCAACCATGGCTACGATGGGAGCAGAGTGGTATAAGCAGCAAAGGAAAGATGCTCTTATTGCCCTCTGCGGGGTGTGGCGGATCGACACCACGAACAATAACAAAGCCCAACTGATCGCGGCTCTGGTGCAATGGGAAAATGACTAGAGCCCAGCGAACGCAGAAGCTGGCCTAAGTGACAATGGGGCTGCAGCAGAGGATCCACTCCTGAGCGCTGGCCCCACATGCAATCCGGACAGATTGGACCCCTACCTGCAAGCGGCATTGGACGAACTCCCCGCCAAAGACAGTGAAGGGCGGGTGAGGCTGATCCAGCTATACCGGCAGGAGGCCCAAGCCGAGCGGGAGGCCCAGAGAGCCGAGAGGCTGAGAGAGGCGAACGCCAAGCACAGGCTGAGAGAGCTGAGCGCCAAGCAGAAGCTCAGAGAGCTTATGAACTGGAGCTGCTCCGACAAGGGGTGATGCCCTCCGCCGAGCAGAGCCGTAAGCCCAACAGCGCTGAGTCCGAAGCCCCGGCCAGAGCATTTTCCCGTTATAGAAAATGACGGAGACTTGGACACGTTTCTGCGGGCCTTTGAGAAAGCCTGCAGATAGTACCAGCTGCCTGCGGACCAATGGGCCTGGTACTTGACCCCAGGGCTAAAAGGCAAAGCCCTGGAGGCGTTTGTTTCCCTCCGGCCAGAAGAAGATAACAACTATGATGCTATCAAGCAGGTCTTGATCGCCAATATCGGCTGACACCTGAGGTATACCGAAAGAAGTTCCGGAACCTCCAACGTGGCCCACACGATAGCTATAACGATGTGGTGCAAGGACTCAAAACCCACTTTGACCAGTGGATCCATGGACTGTCAGTTAACACCTTTGAGCTGCTACGGGACCTGATGATCAAAGACCAGTTCCTGCATCTTTGCCCAGCTGAGGTCCAACAGTCCATCCTGAACCGTGAACCAACGAATGCGGACAAAGCAGCGCAGATCACCGACAGCTATGAGGCCAACCGGAAGCCAGAGATGCGGAGGCCAGTTACCACCAGCTGGAGAGGGGGTAAGCCTGCAACCTACCCCAGTGCCCCAGCTAGCCGTCCCTCCGGAGGCCCTGTCCCTGTTGCCAAAACCAGGCCTACTACTGACAGTCACAAGTGCTACAACTGCGATTGGACTGGTCACATCAGTTTCACCTGTCCGGAAAAGCAGAAGACCCCCCCAGCCAAGGCCTCTAGGCCCAACGCCATTGTTCTTTTGGTGGGATGTGTGGTTGGGAGAATTGCCGACAACATTCAACCCATCCAGGTGGGGGCCCATTGTGCTACGGGCCTCAAGGACACCGGGGCTGAACGAACCCTCATCCGTCCTGGAATGGCGGCCCCTGAAGTTTGTTGAGGGGAAAACCCTGTCACCGGGATTGGAGGCACCCATTGTCCCTTGCCAGTGGCCCGGGTTTTTCTTGATTGGGGTGCTGGGAGCGGGGTGAGGGAAGTGGGAGTGTCTGAAAACCTTCCCACTGATGTTTTATTGGGGACTGACTTGGGGAGGATGGTTGCATACTACATCCCTGACACCCCTCCCCAATCTGGTAATAAGGGTAACGTTAACCCTGATGATGATGATGGGAAACTGAATGTGTTACCTGCTATTGCCTTGATGAGCAATGATGCAACTAATAACCATTCTCTCCCCAGGAATGACGCTGATGGTGATGTAACTTCACCAAACAAATCTGATAACCATTCTTTCCCTAGGAATGATGATGATAATGTGTCTGTGCCGACTGAACCTGTTAACCATTTCTTTGAAACTGTAGATGTGTCCACAGGTACCGAAGAGCTCAGCCCCGTCACTCTGCGGAGTGAGACGGCTGAGGAACCCTTGGCAGGAGCAAGCAACGGTGCTCAAGGAAATGGGAAGGTGCATGGGGACCATGAGGAAGGTAATGCCATGCAACTGACCAGTGCCACCGAGGAAGGTAACTGGCCCATAAGTAGCACTGCTCCTGAAGTGTTGGGGGTGGATGGGGAAGTAGAGCCCATAGCAGCGCCGGCTGATGGATCTGTAGAAATCCCCAGGGAAACAGCAAACATAGCAGCTGTCACGCGCAGTCAGAGTGCCCAGATCGCAGGTAGCGCCCTGCTTTCTGGACCCTCTTCTGCTACAAGAGAGACTGAACCAGAGGTGAACCCAGAGCAGGTTCCAGAGGGTCCCAGTAAGGAAGGAACCCTGACATCACTTCTGGCTGCCTCCAGCCAGGAGTTCCAGGCTGCTCTGCACGCAGATGCGAGCCTGGAGAAATTGAGAGATCTCGCCAAGACACTCACCTACGAGTCTGATAAGGAGATGGTGTTCTGGGAATGAGGAAGGTTGTACCGGGAGACAGTACCTGGAGAATCCCAAAAGGAGTGGTTGAGGGAAAGACAGCTGGTCGTCCCCTATCAGTTCAGAACTGAGTTGTTGCGGATTGCCTATGAGATTCCATTCGCTGGACACTTGGGGATCAGCAAAACTAAGGCACAACTGTCTCAACACTTTGATTGGCCCAAGATTAGGACAGATGTAACACAATACTGCTGCTCCTGTGACACCTGTCAAAAAGTGGGTAAGGCGGGGCCTGCTCTTAAGGCTCCCCTTATCCCTTTGCCGGTGATAGAGGAGCCTTTCCAGAGAATCGTGGTGGACATCGTAGGCCCGCTGGCTGTCCCCAGCAGCTGCAGAAAGCAATACATTCTCACCGTGGTAGACTACGCTACCCGGTACCCAGAGGCAGTAGCTCTGTCTTCAACCAGGGCAGATAAGGTGGCTGATGCACTGGTGACCATCTTTTCAAGGGTAGGATTTCCCAGGGAGATGCTTACCGATCAAGGGACCCAATTCATGTCTCGCCTAATGGAGGCTCTCTGTATGAAAATGCAGGTGCAGCACCTGGTAACAAGTGCGTATCACCCACAGACCAATGGTTTGAACGCTTCAACGGTACCCTCAAACAGATGCTCCGCATGCTGGTTGAGACCCAAGGGCGCGACTTGGAGCAGTACCTCCCACACCTGCTGTTCCCTTACAGAGAAGTTCCGCAGGCCTCAACGCGGTTTTCCCTCTTTGAGCTCCTGTATGGCAGGCGAGTCCGGGGACCCCTTGGGTTGATAAGAGAATCCTGGGAAGATGAGCCAAACCCCACAGAAGTGTCCATCGTGGATTATGTCATGTGCTTCCGTGACAAGATGCAGACATTGACGCAGTTGGTGCATGACATCATGATGCAGGCTCAGGCTGACCAGAAGTACTGGTACGACCAGAATGTCTGGGAGCGGACCTACCAGGTGGGTCAAAAGGTGTGGGTGCTGGTCCCCGTACCAAAGGATAAGCTTCAGGCTGCCTGGGAAGGCCCTTTCGTCGTCCACCAACAGCTCAACCTGGTCACCTACGTGGTCACGCTTGACCATGCTCGGGGTAGGCGCAAGGCCTTTCACGTCAATATGCTGAAGGCTCACCACGAACGTGAAGCTTGCGTCCTACCGGTCTGCAACCTGCCTGAGGATGGGGAGGAAGATCCCCTCCTGGACATGCTCGCCCAAGCCAAGGTCAATGGGTCCATTAAGGACATGGAGATAAGTGATTTGTTAACCGTTCCCCTAGCGGTCGCAGTTGTTGGCCACCCTGGAACCCTTCCGGGTCGTGTTCACCAACCGACCTGGGAGGACTGAGTTAGCGGTTCATGAGGTGGACGCAATCGTGTCCTGGCCCACCCCCAGGACCAAGAAACAGGTGAAGTCCTTCTTGGGCATTGCAGGATACTATAGGCGGTTCGTACAGGACTATAGTGCCATTGCAAAACCCTTGACCGACCTCACCAAGCGAACACTACCCCAAACAGTCAACTGGACAGATGACTGTGAGGCGGCCTTCCAAGCTTTGAAAACAGCCCTGTGCAACTCTCCAGTGTTGAAAGCAGTCGACAGCAGTCGCCCATTTCTGGTACAGACCGACGCCAGAGAGTTTGGCCTCGGTGCTGTGCTCAGCTAGGTTGACTCGGGGAACCAGGAGCACCCCGTGTTGTACCTGAGCTGGAAACTTTTGCCGAGGGAAGTGGCCTACTCCACCATCGAGAAGGAGTGCCTGGCCATGGTGTGGGCACTGCAAAGTTTGCAGCCCTACCTGTACGGGCGCACCTTCACGGTGGTAACCGACCACAACCCTCTGAGCTGGCTGCACAAAGTGTCCGGAACCAATGGACGGTTGCTCCGCTGGAGCCTTGCCCTTCAACAGTACAACTTTACCGTACAACACAAAAGGGGCAGCGAACATGGTAATGCCGATGGGTTGTCCCGCCGGGGCGAACCCACTGAAGTGCACATGGCGGATTACCGTCAGGTTATGTCTCCGTAGCGCCTTCTAAAAGGGGGAGGTGTAATGTTAAGATATTACTGTAAGATATGTCTGTAAAGTGTGATTTTGCTGGGACATTTTAGAAATCTCCCATTGCTACTCTACTGATGACATTGTAGACTGTCAGAGCTGTGGCCTCTCCCCTTCCCCTTCTTAACAGCTGTGTCTGCATTAGAAATAGGACACTTCCTCTGCAAGCATTTGCCCCCTCTCCACAGAAAGGAATGTTAATTAGCTATGGGAAGAGATTTGTTTGAGCCATGCGGGGCAAGCACATGATTGAGAGATATTAAAAGAAGTTCTAGCATGCACCTCACTCGCGGCAGAGATATAAAACCCACATTTTGGCGTAGGGCACGAAACCAGCTTTCTAACCCCAAATTTTCACGGTTCTAACACCACCAGAAACTGATATATGGATTACTCCCAAACTGTGTCTTAACTATGGCATGCTTGGTTTTGTTTCATTGTATTCAGCGAACTACAAAAAATGATACCGTCTACGTGGTTATACGAGCTTTCCTCGTCGAGATATAGTTATTATAAGTTTGTAAGTAGATTGTAACTTCCAGAGTAAGGGAGCTGAACCTCCCCGGCCAACCCCTTTTGGTGATGTCACACAGCAGAGGCCATACAGCATGCCAGTGAACAAACCATTTTAGTTCTGCCATAGACTTCATGCCAAGAGGTTCACAGATGAACGGGGATGTGTGGCTGGCTGCCCCTCCCCACATGGTCGGCCTAAAACCATCTAAGCACATGTGAGTGTTAATTTCTGTTTTTTAATCCTTGTACCACTTCTCCTGTCCTGTATATATGCACTGCACAGTACCACTCCTCCTGTCCTGTATACATATACTGCACAGTACCACTCCTCCTGTCCTGTATATATACACTGCACAGTACCACTTCTCCTGTCCTGCATATATACACTACACAGTACCACTTCTCCTGTCCTGCATATATACACTACACAGTACCACTTCTCCTGTCCTGTGTATATATATATATATATATATATATATATATATATATATACACACACACACACACTGCACAGTACCACTCCTCCTGTACTGTATACATATACTGCACAGTACCACTCCTCCTGTCCTGTATATAGACACTGCACAGTACCACTCCTCCTGTCCTGTATATATCCTCTGCACAGCACCACTCCTCCTGTCCTGTATATATATGCTGCACAGTACTTCTCCTGTCCTGTATATATACACTGCACAGTACCATTTCTCATGTCCTGTATATATATGCTGCACAGTACCACTTCCCCTGTCCTGTATATTATACACTGCACAGCACCACTCCTCCTGTCCTGTATATATCCTCTGCACAGCACCACTCCTTCTGTCCTGTATATATACACTGCACACTACCTGTAATGTTAAGATATTACTGTAAGATATGTCTGTAAAGTGTGATTTTGCTGGGATATTTTAGAAATCTCCCATTGCTACTCTACTGATGACATTGTAGACTGTCAGAGCTGCGGCCTCTACCCTTCCCCCCTTCTTAACAGCTCTGTGTCTGCATTGGAAATAGGACTCTTCCTCTGCAAGCATTTACCCCCTCTCCACAGAAAGGAATGTTGATTAGCTAAGGGAAGGGATTTGTTTGTTTGAGCCATGCGGGGCAAGCATATGATTGAGAGATATTAAAAGAAGTTCAAGCGTGCACCTCACTCGCGGCAGAGATATAAAACCCACATTTCTGCGTAGGGCCGAAACCAGCTTTCTAACCCCTAATTTTCACGGTTCTAACACCACCAGAAACTGATATATGGATTACGCCCAAACGGTGTGTCTTAACGACGGCATGCTTGGTTTTGTTTTATTGTATTCAGCGAACTACAACAAATGATACCGTCTACATGGTTATACGAGCTTTCCTCGTCAAGATATAGTTATTATAAGTTTGTAAGTAGATTGTAACTTCCAGAGTAAGGGGGCTGAACCTCCCCGGCCAACCCCTTTTTGTGATGTCACACAGCAGAGGCCATAAAGCATGCCAGTGAACAAACCATTTCAGTTCTGCCAGAGACTTCATGCCAAGACGTTCGCAGATGAACGGGGATGTGTGGCTGGCTGCCCCTCCCCCCTCCCCACACGGTCAGCCTAAAACCATCTAAGCACATGTGTGTTAATTTCTGTTTTTTAATTCTTGTTATTTTATGTTTGCATTGTACATATCTAATGTCTCAACTTTGTAACAACTTTTTATATTTGTAATCACTGCCCTACTTTGGGGAATAAATTGTAAAGCTATCAGTCTGCCTTCATGCTCTAAGAAACGAACTTAAGTGCCTTTTTTAGATAATTGCTACTAATTTGGGGGTTTGCTATGGACCCTCTTAATTAAATCATTGATTAAGTGAATCATAGCTGGTGGCAGCAAAGTGTGATTTGAACCCTGGGCACTGCTGGCTGTGACGGAAAGGGACTTTATAAGCTAATTGGGGGTGGCTGCGGCCAGAGCGTTTATAATTCCCTCACTGCAACGGGCCGGGAGGCCAGACCTCATTGAAGCAGCCGGCCGGTGACCAATTATCCCAGGTGTAGTTCCCTGACTGACCTGAGGATAAGGGAGGCGCCGGAGAGCTGCGAGTTCAAAAGTGGAACTGAGAAAGTGGGATATACATAAATCACCGCAGTTCTTAGAAGGTTGTTAGCAGTGGTGGGGCATCCAAAATAACCCCTCTGCGATAAAATTGTTAGGGCAAGACTAACTTGCTGTATTTTTGTCACATGGTGCCAGTGGTGGGATAACTAAGCTAAGCCCCCACTGTGCCTGTGATAGCAGTGTGCCGGCAGTGCGTCGCGTCCCTCCGTCCGTGACATATTGGTGTCAGCGGTGGGATCGTGACACTACCACTCCTCCTGTCCTGTATATATACACAGCACATTACTACGTCTCCTGTCCTGTATATTTACACAGCACAGTACCATTTCTCCTGTCCTGTATACACTGCACAGTACCACGTCTCCTGTCTTGTATATATACACAGCACATTACTACGTCTCCTGTCCTGTATATTTACACAGCACAGTACCATTTCTCCTGTCCTGTATATATACACTGCACAGTACCACGTCTCCTGTCCTGTATATATGCACTGCATCCTACCACTCCTCCTGTCCTGTATATGTATACTGCACACTACCACTTCTCCTGTCATATACACTGCACAGTACCACTCCTGTCCTGTATATACTCTGCACCCTACCGCTCCTCCTGTCCTGTATATGTATACTGCACACTACTGCTCCTTCTGTCCTATATATGTATACTGCACCTATATATATACATACATACACACACACACACTGCACAGTACTTCTCCTGTCCTGTATATATATATAGACTGCACAGTAACACACATCCTGTCCTGTATATATACTGCACATGACCACTCCTCTTGTCCTGTATATATACACTGCACAGTACCGCTTCTCCTATCCTGTTTATATACACTGCACACTACAACTTCTCCTGTCCTATATACAGTGAATGAAATAATTATTGCTTGCTGATTTTGTAAGTTTGCCCACTATCAAAGACATGAACCGTCTGTAATTTTAAGGGTAGGTTAATTTTAACATTGAGAGGTAGAATATCAAAAATAAAACCCAGAAAACCACACTGTATAAATTATATAAATTTATTTACATTTTGCAGTGAAAATAAGTATGTGATCCCTCTGGCAAACAAGACTTAATACTTGGTTGCAAAACCCCTGTTGGCAACCACAGCAGTCAGGCGTTTTGTGTAGTTGACGATGACGTTTGCGCATATGTGTCAGGAAAATATGAATAATTTTCCATGGCTTCGATTACACATACAGGGCCTTCTGCTGCCCTTCCCCCATTTTGTTTCGGCAAGCACATAGCTGTAGTTCTCTCTCCCCCTGTATTGTGTAATTCTATCCCCCTTTGTCCCCCTCCCTCAGAATGTGGTTTATGACCAGCTAAATCAGGCTTTGTTTAAAAGCACATGTCTCTTTGTTCATTCAAACATACAGAACATACATAATACAGAATAATCATAGAGGCCGGAAACTTATATTTTTGGAATCTACATAATTAAAGCTATTCACAGCAGCGTTTTGGAGATTGTGCGGCCACCAGAAATCGAGAAACAGATTCCTTCCCATCCGTACCACACAGACACCAAGTTCGGTCTTAAATGAAAAATAATTTTGTAAGAAGACGGATAGTACTCCTTAACTTAGTCACTCTGGGAGCCTCGCAGCCCAAGATATGGCCTGCAGAAGTTTTTTAGTAACTTACAAAAGTGGAGTACATTCGCTAGCTCCGCCCACCCAGTGAGGTCAGCCAGGGAAGGATATAGCTAGGATACTCAATTAGGAAGTTGTCTTTTGTCCGGGAAATCAGCTATAAGGAGCTGTGCATTTGGATCCGTTGTTCTGGGAAGGTTCCCCTCCCCCTCCTCAACACGGCATACAGTTGTGGCCAAAAGTATTGACACCCCTGCAATTTTTTCAGCTAATTACTCAGTTTCTTCCTGAAAATGATTGCAAACACAAATTCTTTGATATTATTATCTTCATTTAATTTATCCTAAATGAAAAAGCACAAAAAGAATTGTCCTAAAGCCAAATTGGATATAATTCCACACCAAACATAAAAAAGAGGGTGGACAAAAGTATTGGCACTGTTCGAAAAATCACGCGATGCACTGCACAGTATCACTTCTCCTGTCCTGTATATATACACTGCACGGTACCACTTCTGTCCTGTCTATATACACTGCACAGTACCACTCCTCCTGTCCTGTGTATGTACACTGTACAGTACCATTTCTCCTGTCCTGTATATGTATATACACTGTACAGTACCACGTCTCCTGTTCTGTCTATATACACTGCACAGTACCACTTCTACTGTCCTATAAAGTTGTGGCCAAAAGTATTGACACCCCTGCAATTCTTTCAGATAATACTCAGTTTCTTCCTGAAAATGATTGCAAACACAAATTCTTTGGTATTATTATCTTCATTTAATTTGTCTTAAATGAAAAAACACAAAAAGAATTGTCCTAAAGCCAAATTGGATATAATTCCACACCAAACATAAGAGGGTGAACAAAAGTATTGGCACTGTTCGAAAAATTATGTGATGCTTCTCTAATTTGTGTAATTAACAGCACCTGTAACTTACCTGTGGCACCTAACAGGTGTTCGCAATAACTAAATCACACTTGCAGCCAGTTGACATGGATTAAAGTTGACTCAACCTCTGTCCTGTGTCCTTGTGTGTACCACATTGAGCATGGAGAAAAGAAAGACGACCAAAGAACTGTCTGAGGACTTGAGAAACCAAATTGTGAGGAAGCATGAGCAATCTCAAGGCTACAAGTCCATCTCCAAAGACCTGAATGTTCCGGTGTCTACCGTGCGCAGTGTCATCAAGAAGTTTAAAGCCCATGGCACTGTGGCTAACCTCCCTAGATGTGGACGGAAAAGAAAAATTGACAAGAGATTTCAACGCAAGATTGTGCGGATGTTGGATAAAGAACCTAGACTAACATCCAAACAAGTTCAAGCTGCCCTGCAGTCCGAGGGTACAACAGTGTCAACCCGTACTATCCGTCGGCGTCTGAATGAAAAGGGACTGTATGGTAGGAGACCCAGGAAGACCCCACTTCTTACCCCGAGACATAAAAAAGCCAGGCTGGAGTTTGCCAAAACTTACCTGAAAAAGCCTAAAACGTTTTGGAAGAATGTTCTCTGGTCAGATGAGACAAAAGTAGAGCTTTTTGGGCAAAGGCATCAACATAGAGTTTACAGGAGAAAAAAAAAGAGGCATTCAAAGAAAAAACACAGTCCCTACAGTCAAACATGGCGGAGGTTCCCTGATGTTTTGGGGTTGCTTTTGCTGCCTCTGGCACTGGACTGCTTGACCGTGTGCATGGCATTATGAAGTCTGAAGACTACCAACAAATTTTGCAGCATAATGTAGGGCGCAGTGTGAGAAAGCTGGGTCTCCCTCAGAGGTCATGGGTCTTTCAGCAGGACAATGACCCAAAACACACTTCAAAAAGCACTAGAAAATGGTTTGAGAGAAAGCACTGGAGACTTCTAAGGTGGCCAGCAATGAGTCCAGACCTGAATCCCATAGAACACCTGTGGAGAGATCTAAAAATGGCAGTTTGGAGAAGGCACCCTTCAAATATCAGGGACCTGGAGCAGTTTGCCAAAGAAGAATGGTCTAAAATTCCAGCAGAGCATTGTAAGAAACTCATTGATGGTTACCGGAAGCGGTTGGTCGCAGTTATTTTGGCTAAAGGTTGTGCAACCAAGTATTAGGCTGAGGGTGCCAATACTTTTGTCTGGCCCATTTTTTGGAGTTTTGTGTGAAATGATCAATGTTTTGCTTTTTGCTTCATTCTCTTTTGTGTTTTTTCATTTAAGACAAATTAAATGAAGATAATACCAAATAATTTGTGTTTGCAATCATTTTCAGGAAGAAACTGATTATTATCTGACAGAATTACAGGGGTGTCAATACTTTTGGCCACAACTGTATAAACACACTCACAGTGCCACTTCTCCTGTTCGGTATATATACACCGCACAGTACCACTCCTCCTGTGCTGTATATATACACATTGCACGATACCACTGCTCCTGTCCTGTATACAGTGGGTATGGAAAGTATTCAGACCCCTTTAAATTTTCACTCTTGTTTCATTGCAGTCATTTGGTAAATTCAAAAAAGTTAATTTTTTTTTCTCATTAATGTACACTCTGCACCCCATCTTGACTAAAAAAATCAAAACAGAAATGTAGAAGTTTTTGCAAATTTATTAAAAAAGAAAAAAACTGAAATATCACATGGTCATAAGTATTCAGACCCTTTGCTCAGTATTAAGTAGAAGCACCCTTTTGAGCTAGTACAGCCATGAGTCTTCTTGGGAATGATGCAACAAGTTTTTTCACACCTGGATTTGGGGATCCTCTGCCATTCTTCCTTGCAGATCCTCTCCAATTCTGTCAGTTTGGATGGTCAATGTTGGTGGACAGCCATTTTCAGGTCTCTCCAGAGATGCTCAATTGGGTTTAGGTCAGGGCTCTGGCTGGGCCAGTCAAGAATGGTCACAGCAGAGTTGTTCTGAAGCCACTCCTTAGTTATTTTAGTTGTGTGCTTAGGGTCATTGTCTTGTTGGAAGGTGAACCTTTGGCCAAGTCTGAGGTCCAGAGCACTCTGGAAGAGTTTTCATCAAAATATCTCTGTACTTGGTCACATTCAGGTTTCCTTCAGTTGCAACCAGTCGTCCTGTCCCTGCAACTGAAAAACACCCCCATAGCATAATGCTGCCACCACCATGTTTCACTGTTGGGATTGCTTTGGGCAGGTGATAAGTGCCTGGTTTTCTCCACACATAACGCTTAGAATTATAATCAAAAGGGTCCATCTTTGTCTTATCAGATCAAAGAATCTTGCTTCCCATAGTCTGGGAGTCCTTCATGTGTTTTTTTAGCAAACTCTATGTGGGCTTTCATATGTCTGGCACGGAGGAGAGGCTTCCGTCGGGCCACTCTGCCATAAAGGCCCAACTGGTGAAGGGCTGCAGTGATAGTTGACTTTGTGGAACTTTCTCCCATTCCCCTACTGCATCTGTGGAGCTCAGCCACAGTGATCTTGGGGTTCTTCTTAACCTCTCGCACCAAGGCTCTTCTCTCACGATTGCTCAGTTTGGCTGGACGGCCAGGTCTAGGAAGACTTCTGGTGGTCCCAAACTTCTTTCATTTAAGGATTATGGAGAACACTGTTGTCTTAGGACCCTTGAGTACTGCAGAAATTCTTTTGTAACCTTGGCCAGATCTATGCCTTGCCACAATTCTGTCTCTGAGCTCCTTGGCCAGTTCCTTTGACCTCATGATTCTCATTTGGTCTGCCATGCACTGTGAGGTCTTATATAGACAGGTGTGTGCCTTTCCAACTCAAGTCCAGTTTAATTAACCCCTTCGCACCAGAGCCCATTTTGTTTTTTGCGTTTGTTTTTCGCTCCCCTTCTTCCCAGAGACATAACTTTTTTATGTTTCAGTCAATATGGCTATGCAATGTTAACGGAACTTTGAGGCAACCAAAAAAAAAGTCATTCTGGCGTGTTGAATTTTTTTCTCGCGGCGCCGTTTAGCGATCAGGTTAATCCTTTTATTGTTGATAGATTGGGCGATTATGAACGCAGCGATACCAAATATGTGCATGTTTGATTTTTGTACTGTTTTGTTTTAAATGGGGCAAAAGGGGAGTGATTTGAACTTTTGTATTTTTTTAAATATTTTTAAAAACTTTTTTTTTAAAACTTTTGGCATGCTTCAATAGTCTCCATGGTAGGCTAGAAGCTGCCATAGCATGATCGGCTCTGGTACATATAGACTCATTCGTCACAGGCAGCGTGCCAAAATGCGCATTGGGGAGGGAGACCGAGACTGTATCACTATTGTAAGTGCCGTCCTACTGTGGTTTCATCCATATTATACTATTCACAATTGTTTGCACTTTATTTTTTCCTCGTAAATAGTCTGTAGACTCATGATTTGCCTACACTGACACCTATTGGTATCTGCTAGCACTTTACTTTTGTGCACACTTGTGGATGCTTTTATCCAAGTCATTTCTTGTTTACCTTGGTATTTTTACGCATCACTTTTTTTATGTACTATTGTTTTTCACATATTGGTTATATTATACATGAGTTTATATGGCAATATTTCTATCACTGGATTGAGTGCCCTTTGTATGTATTATTGTAACAGTTTTTTAAGTTTGCATTGTCGCTTGCTCTATTACGATTTACCTGATTTATTAATAAATTATATGCTATTTAATATTAATACTGTGAACTTGTGGTCGATATCCTCTTTTCTGGTCTTCCGTTGTTCTTGCTGTAATTTTCCGACTGGCCGGAACTTTACACCTCAGTCCATATGCTTGGGTAGCAGGTACACTTGTTTTAACTCACCTAGATCACTAGGTAGCAATCCTTTGTTTTATATTATCACTTCTCTTGCTCTGTGTACATGTACACTGCACAGTACCCCTTCTCCTAGCCTGTGTATATATACTCTGCACAGTACAACTAGTAATGGATAGGCGGCACTCTCAGATGTCACCGTCGATCTCTAGTGTTGGATAGGAGGTATTCTCAGTGATGTCACCGCCGATCTCTAGCGATGGATAGGAGGCACTCTCAGCAAGGGCTCTGCCGATCTCTAGTGATGAATAGGAGACATTCTCCGTGATGTCACCGCTGAACTCTAGTCTTGAATAGAAGACATTCTCCGTGATGTCAAAGCTGATCTCTAGTGATGGATAGGAGGCATTCTCCGTGATGTCACAGCTGATCTCTAGTGATGGATAGGAGGCATTCTCCGTGATGTCACCGCCGATCTCTAGTGATGGATAGGAGGCATTCTCCGTGATGTCACCGCCGATCTCTAGTGATGGATAGGAGGCATTCTCAGTGATGCCCCACTGTTTTCTAGAGATGGTTTGGAGTCATTCTCTCAGTGATGTCGCCACTGATCTCTAGAGATGTGTAAGTGGTATGGTAAGTGTGATGACACTGCTGATGTCTAGTAGTTGGATATGTTGCGTTCCCAGGCATGCCTCTGTTACAGTCAGTCTTTTCTTTGATAGATAAGGCCTGTTGGGTTAGTGCAAGAGAGTTTAGTGTTAAAGTGGGGTGCTGTAGCTGTGTAAAACAAAAATCGACCCATTAAGTGTGCAGGAAACCAGAACACAAATTTCAACATAGAAAGCATAAAATTATTATGTTTGATTCCTCCATTTCACCATCCATTTATAAACTTCCAATTAGATGTAATATTTTTCATGGCACTTACACAACATAAATTCCAAATTTTTCACAGCTTATTTTGTTTTTTGATTTTACACTACAGTAAATACTTTTGTACTCATTTTTTAATCACATTAATATAATTTTTTTAGGTGATGTAACACAAAGCAATTTTGGCCTTCCAATCTTACATGTCCACTCTTGCATTAACAATTACATAGTGGGACTAGAGATGAAGAGCAGCCACCCCAGGTCAGGGCTGAATCACCTGCACCATATAACAGAAATGCTCTGTTCCTGACCTGAAGGACTCACAATATTATAAATTCTCTCTACACACAGGCCAGGCTTTCTGCAGACCATCTGTCACCACCATGTAGACAAGCCAAAGGCCTTTATTTATGGCGAGTTATATAGAGAAAGTCATATCCCAGTATATAAATCATTACAGTATAGAGAAGACAGAAGCCACTCTTCTCAAGAACACCATGCATTCAAAGGTAGCAAGACACCCGAGATGAGCAAAACATGCAACCCCCTAAGTGAGGATCTCGGTGTGGTGATATATATGTATTTCATTTACATGTCCTTGCTTATTAGGGAATGGGAATGTGCTTACCCAGTCACCCATACATTTATTTGCGAACGCTACCATATAATAACATGGATCGTACACTCATCCCACACACTCCCAACACAAAATGACAAACATGCAACACATGTGACTGATAGGAAAATTTTAGTAGACAGTAAATCAGGCTTCTCTAATTTCTACTCAGTTATTAGCGCAGTGGTATTGAGGCACGCATTGGAAGGAGCTGGATACATGGCATCTAGTACCTTAAAAGGTCCCTACTGAGGCACAAAGTCAGATGTAGGGCCAAATGCAGCTGGACAGGCTCCACAGTTGTAGATTGAAGTTACAGATCAGCAGTGTCCATAGACTCAGGACTCTGGCTGCATTGGAAATATTTCCCGGAAGGCACAGTGGGCTACATTCTCCATGCACCAGCACAATGACAAGCTGCCGGAGGTGCAGTAACATTCAGAAGGCACCAGTCTCCTTCTCCAGGCTTCATGTAATGCTCAGAAATCCACAAGGCAGCACAGCGGTTGGGGTCCTGTCCAGCAGGCCTGCTGGTCTTCCAGCACATGGTTAGCACGAACTGGTCTGGAGGTTACTCTCAGTGAGAAGCGAGGTTATAGAGCTGGGATCATATGATCTATCAAAGTCACCGTCAGAGCTGAGGTCATCATCGTCATCATCAGCGGCAGGACGGACTGGCTTACGTCTGCGAAAAGTCACAGAAGTGAATATTAGGAGAGGCCATGAAACCATGATCTTAACTAGGAGCTCCTGCCTCCAACATGTACAATTTAAACTGGCCTCATATGTGGGGAATTAACCCCTTCACGACCTTTGACACCACATAGGCGTCATGAAAAGTTGTGCCAAAACGACCCATGACGCCTATGTAGCGTCATGACTTTAAAGCCCCCCTGGGGGTCTGGTGACCGGGGTCACTGAAAGGTCACCCGACCCACAGATACAGGGGTTTTGTTCTTCACCACAGGAGGCGTGGCTTCACCCCCACGTGGCTACGATCGCTCTGATTGGCTGTTAAAAGTGAAACAGCCAATCAGAGCGATTGATGAAATATTACTATCGCTCTGATTGTTTCACTTTTAACAGCCAAATCAGAGCGATAGTAATATTTCATCAATGAAAACTGATGAAATATTACAATCCAACCATGGCCGATGCTGCAGTAGCATCAGACATGGCTAGAGACCGTGATCCGACCCCCCCGCCCCCCCCCCACGATTGGCCCCCGATACCGATTGACAGTGGCAATGTGCCGCCGCCGTCATCATCTGCTCCCCCTCCCCTCCCCCTTCTCTAGGCTCCCCCCACCTACTGGGGTTAGGGCTGTGGTTAGGGGTGGAGTTAGAATTGAGGGGTTTCCACTGTTTAAGCACATCAGGGGGTCTCCAAACGCGACATGGTGCAACCATTGATTCCAGCCAATTTTGCGTTCAAAAAGTCAAACTGTGCTCCCTCCCTTCCAAGCGCCGACGTGTACCCAAACAGTGGCTTACCCCAACATATGGGGTATCAGCGTACTCAGGAAAAATTGCACGACAACTTTGGTGTTCTAATTTCTCATGTTACCCTTGGGAAAATAAAAAATTGAGGGCTAAAAAATTTGTGGAAAAAAAAAAAAAATGATTTTTTTTATTTTCACGTCTCTGCGTTATAAACTTCTGTGAAGCACTTGGGGGGGGTTCAAAGTGCTCACCAGACATCTAGATACGTTCCTTGGAAGGTCTGGTTTCCAAAATGGGGTCTCTACTGTTTAGGCACATCAGGGGCTCTGCAAACGTAACGACAACCGCAGACCTTTCCATCAAAGTCTGCATTTCAAAACGTCACTTCCATTCTCAGCCCTTACGTGCGCCCAAACAATGGTTCTCCCCCACATATGGGGTATCAGCGTACTCAGGACAAACTGGACAACAACTTTTGGGGTCCAATTTCTCCTGTTATCCTTGTGAAAATAAAAATTTGCGAGCTTAAAAATCATTTTTTGAGGAAAAAGATTTTTTATTTTCACAGCTTTGCGTTATTAACTTCTGTGAAGCACTTGGGGGTTCAAAGTTCTCACCACACATCTAGATAAGTTCCTTGGGGGGGTCTAGTTTCCAAAATGGGGTCACTTGTGGGGGGGGGGGGATCCACAGTTTAGGTACATCAGGGGCTCTGCAAATGTAACATGACGCCCGCAGACCATTCCATCAAAGTCAGCATTTCATAATGTCACTACTTCCCTTCCGAGCCCTGACGTGTGCCCAAACAGTGGTCCCCACCCACATATTGGGTACCATCATACTCAGGACAAACTGGACAACAACTTTTGGGGTCCAGTTTCTCCTGGTACCCTTGTGAAAATAAAAAATTGCGCACTAAAAAATTGAGGAAAAAAATATTTTTTATTTTCACGGCACTGCGTTATAATCTTTTGTGAAGCACTTGGGGGTTCAAAGTGCTCACTATGCATCTAGATAAGTTCCTTAGGGGGTCTAGTTTCCAAAATGGGGTCATTTGTGGGGGTGCTCCAATGTTTAGGCACACAGGGGCTCTCCAAACACGACATGGTGTCTGCTAACGATTAGAGGTAATTTTCATTTCAAAGTGTCAAATGGCGCTCCTTCCCTTCTGAGCCATGCCGTGCGCCCAAACAGTGGTTTATGACCACATATGAGGTATCAATGTACTCAGGAGAAATTGCCCAACAAATTTTAGCATCCATTTTATCCTGTTGCCCATGTGAAAATGAAAAAGCTGAGGCTAAAAAAATGTGAAAAAAAGTACTTTTTTTTACCAATCAATTTGTGAAGCACCTTGGGGTTCAAAGTGATCACTATGCATGTAGATAAGTTCCTTGGGGGGTCTAGTTTCCAAAATGGGGTCACTTGTGGGGGAGCTCCAATGTTTAGGCACACAGGGCCTCTCCAAACGTGACATGGCAACCGCTAAATATTCCAGCATGTTTTCCATTCAAAAAGTCAAATGGCACTCCTTCCCTTCTGAGCCCTGCCATGTACCCAAACAGTGGTTTATGACCACATATGAGGCATCGGTGTACTCAGGAGAAATTGCCCAACAAATTTTAGGATCCATTTTATCCTGTTGCCCATGTGAAAATGAAAAAATTGATGTTAAAAGAAAATTTTTGTTGTAAAAATTAAAATGTCCATTTTTTCTTTCCACGTTGCTTTAGTTCCTGTGAAACACCTGAAGGGTTAATAATCTTCTTTAATGTAGTTTTGAGTAGCTTGAGGGGTGCACTTTTTAGAATGGTGTCACTTTTGGTTTTTTTCTGCCATATAGACCCTTCAAAGTGACTTCAAATGTGAGGTGGTCCTTAAAAAAAATGGTTTTGTAAATTTTGTTGTAAAAATGAGAAATCGCTGGTCAACTTTTAACCCTTATACTTCCTAACAAAAAAAAAAATTTGTTTCCAAAATTGTGCTGATGTAAAGTAGACATGTGGCAAATGTTATTTAGTAACCGCTTTGTGTCACATATCTCTCTGGTTTAACAGAATAAAAATTCAAAATTTGAAAATTGCGAAATTTTCTACATTTTTGCAAAATTTCTGATTTTTTCACAAATAAACGCAAAAATTATCGACCTAAATTTACCACTAACATGAAGCCCAATATGTCATGAAAAAAAACAATCTCAGAATCGCTAGTATCCGTTGACACGTTCCTGAGTTATTACCTCATAAAGGGACACTGGTCAGAATTGCAAAAAATGGCCTGGTCATTAAGGTCAAAAAAGGCTGGGTCATGAAGGGGTTAAAGGGGGATATCCAGGACTTTAAAGAAAAAGAACAAAAAGCAATTATATGCCTAACAGAGAAACCCCTGTACCTATTGTACCAAGCAGCAGTCATTGACCACTCCTGCCAGACATTCAGCTACTCCATCAGAGAAGCAGTTTCTCTTCCTGTTAACACGGAGGGACTACTGGTGTCATATTGATTGACAGCTGGCTTCCCCCAATTAGGCAGCAGTAGCTGACAGCTGGCTTCCCCCAATTAGCATGACACCAGTAGTCCCGCCCTGACAAAAAGAAGAGAAACTGCTGCTCTGAATAGCTGAATCTCTGGCAGGAGCAGGATCAGGTCAATGACTGCCGCTGGGCACAACACATAGGTGCCTTGGTTATATATTTAAAAAAAAAAAAAAAAAAAAGGCAAGTGCCAGATATCCCCTTTAAATGACCTTGATCAGGAGGTTTTCCCCTTTTTTTCCGAAAATGAAACCTTTGTAAACTAACACTTGCATTTACTCTTCTGAAAGACCCCAGATGAGAGTTCAGTAAAAGTAGGTAAAGGGAGGCACGAGGCACCAAAACTATTGTACACTAAGGGTTTAGCTTATGTATCTACCAAAACGAGAAAGAACCCTAAAACATAACTTTTATTAAGTATTATTAAAATCCCAAATGCAATATATAGAAAAAATTAATTAAAAGAATAGTACCTCTCAGACCCTCAGAATGGGGCAAATAATATAATACAAATAGATGTATGCAGGGACCTCTACACAAAAATATTTTTCTATCTTACAAAAAAATTATTTGACAAAATATGTTAATAGTAGTAATTATTCCTACAATGGCCCTAATGAGGCCCTAGTAAGCGGCTATCCTTCCTGACAGCGGAGGGCACCCCTGCTCCACATTGTCTGGCCCTTATATCCCTGCCAGCCCCCATTTCTAAGGGTGCAAGTAGAGAAATCTTACACACAGTACAAATTCTCTATGGTACTGCTAGGCTAGTGTAAATTCTCTGAAGGCTAAAATAAATGTTTAGATCTAGATTAATAGGCTGTATTTGTCTGCTCAGTATGTTCCAAGGTCTGTATCATTTTCTTGTTTGTCTGCTTCATAGATTTTTTATTTGTTTGCTCAAAAAGTAATTCAAAAAATGTCTAGGAACTATATCTTTATGCCAGTAAAAAAATCTAACAGGCAGAAAAAAAATCAACTTGATTATCTCAAACAAGCAGTAAAGTATCCAGATATTAGTATCCACCAGTTATACATCATTAATCCGGCAGTCACCTGCCCCATAGTTTACATACTGTATATGTTAATGTTGGGGGGGGGGGGGGGGGGATTACATTAATCATGCACGCGCCAGCGCTGCAGCATGATCAGATCTAGAATAGTCATATTGTCATTTTATTTAGTCATAAATCTCTTGAGAAAAAAAAAATAAATAAATTTTTCCTTAAAATGGTGCCAGCCGTGCCTGTGCAGTAGCACAATTAAGAACGTGGTAGATGCTACTGCGCAGTCGCCACCACCTGCACCATTTTGCTAGAGGGAAAAAAAAAGAAAAAAAAAAAAAAAAAGTGTTAGTCTACACCAAGATGGCGCTGACGCTCTAGAGCCTGCATGATAAATGTAATTTTTGTTTTCCCAAACAATAACATATACAGTATATAAACTAAGGGACAGGTGACTGCGGGGTCAGTGACTTGTCAGAACCAATATACAGTTGTACTCAAAAGTTTACATACCCCCGCAGAATTTTTGCTTTCTTGTCCTTTTTTCAGAGAATATGAATGATAACACCAAAACATTTTCTCCACTCATGGTTAGTGGTTGGGTGAAACCATTTATTGTCAAACTACTGTGTTTTCTCTTTTTAAATCGCAATGACAACCCAAAACAACCAAATAACCCTGATCAAAAGTTCACATGCCCCATTTCTTAATATCGTGTATTGCCCCCTCTAACATCAATGACAACTTGAAGTCTTTTGTGGTAGTTGTGGATGAGGTTCTTTAATTTCTCAGAAGGTAAAGCGGCCCACTCTTCTTGGCAAAAAGCCTCCAGTTTCTGTAAATTCCTGGGCTGTCTAGCATGAACTGTGTGCTTCAGATCTCCCCAGAGTGGCTCACTGATCTTGAGGCCAGGAGACTGAGATGGCCACTCCAGAACCTTCACTTTGTTCTGCTGTAGCCAATGACAGTTCAACTTGGCCTTGTGTTTTGAATCGTTCTTATGTTGGAAAGTCCAAGTATGTCCCATGCGCAGCGACCGGGCTGATTGCAAATTTGCCTCCAAAATTTGCTGATAACGTGCTGCATTCATCTTTCCTTCAACTTTGACCAAGTTTCCTGTGCCTTTGTAGCTCACACATCCGATAAACATCAGCGATCCACCTCCGTGCTTTACAGTAGGAATAGTGTTCCTTTCATCATAGGTCATAGACCTTTCTCCAAATGTAACGTTTATGGTCGTGGCCAAAAAGTTCAATTTTGGTCTCATCATCACTCCAAATTACCTTGTTCCAGAAGTTTTGAGGCTTGTCTCTGTGCGGTTTTGCATTTCGAAGACAAGATACTTTGTGGCATTTGCGCAGTAATGGCATTCTTCTGGTGACTCGACCAAGCAGCTAATTTGTCTTCAAGTGCTTCCTTATTGTGCATCTTGAAACAGCCACACCGCTAGTTTTCAGAGAGTCCAGTATTTCAGCTGATGTTGTTTGTGGGTTTTTCTTTGCATTCGAACAATTTTCCTGGCAGCTGTGGACAAAATCTTTGTTGGTCTACCTAACCGTGGTTTTGTTTTTACAGAGCCCCCGATTTTCCATTTGTTATCACACCCACAAGATTCCCATTTTGTTTCTCTCACTGAGAGCACTTTATATATTTTAATCACAGTTTGAACGCTGCTGTCTGGCATTATCGATTCCTTGGATATCTTTTAGTATCCCTTTCCTGTTTTATACAGTTCAGCTACCTTTTCCCATAGATCGTTGACAATTCTTTTGCTTTCCCCATGACTCACAATCCACAAACGTCAGTGGCTGGATGAAAGATGCAAGAGTCTGTCTGGATGCCAGAAACAAACTCAGCTTTTATGCACACACACAGTGATTACAAGCAAACAGGTCACAGGTGAGGATGTTACCTTTAGTAGCCATTCAAACCCATTTGTTCAACTTCTGTGCATGATAGGGTATGTGAACTTTTGATCAGGGTGATTTGGATGTTTTGGGTTGTCATTATGATTGAATAAGAAAAAAAACACAGTTTGACAATAAATGGCTTCACCCGACCAATAACCATGAGTGGAGAAAAAGGTTTGGTGTCATTCACATTCTTTGGAAAAAGTCCAAGAAAGCAGAAATTTTGACGGGGTATTTAAACTTTTAACCACAACTGTAGATGAATATGTAATCAGAGCACCACATGAAGACCCCCCTCCCACAGGCAACCTTGGAGCATGAACACATTAACTTAAAACTGAAAATACAGATTACACAACAACCACATCTCTTCAACAGGTAACAGTGTAGTCAGTATAACGGTGCCAACCTGACACTGCTTGTAGTCACTTAGCATAATCCTGCTGACATGGTCACTTTAAGCGGCAGAGACGCTAGGATGTGTGTGGTTCTTACCGGGACTCTTTCTCCATGGATTTTAGGCGACTCTGAAGCTGTTCATTAATCTCATGCTGTTCTTCCAGCTCTCGTTGAGCTTTTTTCTTCAGGCCCTCCAGACGCTCGATCTCCTCCTCAGCCTCATCCACCTGTCTCTTCAGAGCCTTCACCCTCAAGTTGAGCTGAGAAGACAAAATAGAATATAAGTATTGTAACTCAGTTGTGGTGTGAGAGAGCATAATGTTATGGTCACTTAGTATGGATATGTGTCCTGCCTGGTCCTTCTGATCATTGACTTGGAGTCTCTCGTCCTCCAGCTGAATGTTCAGCTCTTTCAGCTTCCTCTCCAGCTTACGGTTTGAGGACTGTATCGTGTTCTTCTCCCTGGGGAAAAAGTTTCACACCATAAGTGGTAACGAATCGAATGATTTCTACCATAACCTTGTGTATCAGGAACTAAAGGGATTCACACTGTGATACGGAAGAGACTCCCTCCATTACTGAGCCAAGCATCATAATCTGGAGATGCCAGTACCTCTCCTCCTGCTGCAAACGCTCTTGGACCTCTTGCAGTTTAGTCTCCAGCTGAGACACACTGGAGTTGGGTTTTTGTTGCCCCTCTATTCCCGACAGACGGTTCTTCAAATCTTTATTCTGAAAGATAAATATTGGCAATTATATCTCACTACAAAAGCAAAGTAATCCGATCACATGGGCGCCATTCCACAAAACGGACTTATGAACAATAACCATGTCCGGCAAAATGTCATTTGTTCTTCCTGTACTTTAAGGGTCACTGACTTCTAATATTATAGTATGGGGAATAATACTCTGGGAGTAGTGACTTATCAGATGACTCTCGCTGGACTGGATCACTGTCTGCATATTACGTAGATATGGGATTGCTCACTTCCAGACATATTACCACATGGAGAGGTGAGGATATCGTACTTGCAACAGATTGACTAGTCATGAATGCAGAACATTTCCTAAGCATTGCTGCAATCTGCAAGTGGAGTCAAGTGCTAACCTTTCAGGTCTAGAAAGGTCACATGCACAGCCACTACAGCTAAAGATGCACAGCCGCTAAAGGCCCCACCTGTCTCTCCAGGGAGATCTTATCACACTCCAGGTCTTGGCGCCTGGTCCTCTCCTGCATCAGCTCTGCTCGTAACTGCTCCATCTGTTGACATGGGACAAATGAAGCATCACCAACATGAAAGGAAGAATTGCCAGGAAAAAATAATAAGGCAAAGAAAAGTTGTGCAGTCTTCTATTATTTACTCTTCCTCCGCAGCCTACCACTTGCCCCTTCATGGTGATGTTCTCCTCCGCAACCCAATTCTTGCCCTCCCTGTGTAACAGAGCACTGTAAGCGCCTACTTTATTTGTCCCTTCCCCGGGACCATCTAGCATACAGGTATAGTATGAAAATTGCTAATAGATGGTTACAAATCTAGAAATAAACCTGGTGAGCTGAATCTGGTATCTGACCAGTTACCAGATGTAAACGTTGTGCTAAGTGTACGGAGCGGATATGGTGTGGTTATAGTTCAGTTGTCCATACTTCTGCTTGCTGTCTTCTGCTGCTTTACCATTTTCGACATATTTTAATGTGCCTGCTAATGCTTTGGTATAATTCATTTGTTGTACTGTATTTAATACTTACTGCTTTATATCCGTGACTGGGGCCTCTCTAGATCATATCAGGTGAAAGGTGCTATATAGATGCAGCCCGGTCTAGTGCCTTTGATCATCTAACCATCCCCTGGTGTGCTGGCCCCAGCTGCCAAATTATCCCAAACCAGCTCCCACAATCCCTCTCTCCTGACCCTGTAGTGTGGACTATATATGTAGTAGTCCCTAAGAGGAAGCACGTAGTGTGGGGTGCAGCACGCAAGCATCCCATAAGCAAAGCATCACAGAAGCTAAGCATCACAGAAGCTAAGCATCACAGAAGCTAAGCATCACAGAAGCTAAGCATCACAGAAGCTAAGCATCACAAAAGCTAAGCATCACAAAAGCTAAGCATCACAAAAGCTAAGCATCACAGAAGCTAAGCATCACAGAAGCTAAGCATCACAGAAGCTAAGCATCACAGAAGCTAAGCATCACAGAAGCTAAGCATCACAGAAGCTAAGCATCACAGAAGCTAAGCATCACAGAAGCTAAGCATCACAGAAGCTAAGCATCAAGAAAACGGCAGTTATCCATGGCAAGGAATCAGGGCAGGAGTCCGGTAACCCACACTTTGCTCTCCCCTTTATCCATGTGCTTTATTTCTATCCTCCTGTGCTCCCTTGCCATCCACATTCACCACCCCATCCCCCCTCCATCACAACTCATACACATCAGCCCTACTATACTTCCCTCTCCCATGTACAGCTCCCATGCACTCCTCACCTTCCTGAGAAACCTCAGCCCATCTTGCCCAAACACATCGCAGAAAAAAACTACTTACAATTCCAACAATTACTTGCTCTTTATCTTCCTATGCCTATTGATTTCAGGGGACATCTCCCCCAACCTTAACCCTTCCCCTACTTCATATCGAAACCATAATAATCTTATTAATATTACTTGCACTCCCTCATCTCCATCTTTTAATTGTGCCCTCTGGAATCCACGGTCTGTTGTAACAAGCTTCCTTTCCTGCGCAACTACTTTCTGAACAACTCTCTTAATCTGTTGGCCCTCACTGAAACCTGGATTCAGGATTCTGACACTCTCTCCTGCTGCCATTTCCTATGGTGGCTTACAATTCTCTCATTCCCCAAGACCCACAGACAGACATGGTGGTGGAGTCGGCATTCTCGGGTCCCCACAATGCACTTTCCAGGTCATTCCCCCAGTTCCATCACTCATATTCCTTTCTTTTGAGGTCCACACCATCAGGCTCTTCCGTCCCCTATCCCTCAAGAGTAGTGGTCATGTACCGGCCCCCAGGCTCACCCACCCACTTCCTTGATCACTTTTCAGCCTGGCTGCCGCACTTCATGTCCTCAGAACTACCAACTCTTATCCTGGGAGACTTCAACATCCCCATTAACAGCCCTGCTTCCACATCTGCATCCCAGCTTCTATCACTAACCACCTCTCTAGGTCTCTCGCAGCTTTCAAGCTCTGAGACTCACAAGGACGGTAACACCCTTGATCTGGTCTTTCTCCGGCTCTGTTCAATCTCTCACCTAAATAACTCACCGCCTCCACTCTCTGACCACAACATTCTCTCCTTCACGCTCAGAAATCCTCACCCACCCCAGCTCACTCCTACCTACCACACAGTCAGAAATCTACAAGCCATTAACCCTCAGACACTTCCAGACTCCCTACACTCATCACTGTTTCCCATCTCCTCTTCTTCCTGTCCTGATCTGGCTGTTCATCACTACAACGACACTCTTAGAAGCACCCTTGACCAAGTAGCTCCCCTCACCCTCAGAACCTTCAAGCACAGAGTAAAACAGACTTCATCCACTTCAAATTTATGTTAAGAACCTATAACGCTGCCCTTCACCTCGCCAAACAGACGTACTTCACCACCCTGATCTCCTCACTAGCCAACAACTCCAAGAAACTTTTTAACACCTTTCACTCCCTCCTCAGGCCGAAAGCACAAGCCCCTATCACAGACATTTGTGCTGATGACCTGGCCTCCCACTTTACAGAAAAAATAGATAATATCAGTCAGGAAATCTGCTCTCATCCACCGAGTACTGTGACTCCCATCCCTTCCGGCATCTCCCCTGGCTCACTCTCCACATTTGATCCCATCAAAGAAGAAGTCTCCAGACTTCTGTCTTCCGACCCCATTCCCTCACATCTCCAGTCTCTCTCTCCAGTCGTCACAACTCCCCCAACAATCTTTAATCTCTCCCTCTCCTCTGGCATTTTCCCATCCTCCTTCAAACACACCATCGTTACTCCATTACTAAAGAAACCCGCTCTTGACCCATCCTGCACAAACAACTACAGACCAGTCTCCAATCTCCCCTTCATCTCTAAACTTTTGGAGTGCCTAGATTACTCCAGCCTTACCCGTTACCTCTCCACTCACTCCCTTCTAGACTCTTCACAGTCCAGCTTCTGCCCCCTACATTCGACTGAAACTGCACTCAAAGTGACCAATGACCTTCTGACAGCAAAACGTAACGGTGACCACTCTCTGCTCATTCTTCTCGACCTATCTGCAGCTTTCGACACTGTTGACCACCATCTCCTACTCTCTAGGCTCCAGTCACTAGGCATTAAGGACACTGCTCGCTCCTGGTTCTCTTCCTATCTTTCTGACTGCTCCTTCAGTGTTTTGTTCTCTGGCTCCACGTCATCTCCACTTCCTCTCGCTGTCAGGGTACCTCAGGGCTCAGTCCTTGGCCCCCCTTCTCTTCTCTCTACACAGCCCCAATTGGACAGACCATCAGCAGATTTGGCTTTCAGTACCATCTTTATGCTGATGACAACTATATACGTCATTCCCTGACCTTACCCCCACTGTACTACAGAATGCCAGTGACTGTCTGTCCGCAGTCTCCAACATCATGGCCCCTCTCTATCTGAAACTCAACTTCTTCTGCTCCCGCCGTCTACTAACCTCCCTAAATCTGACATTTCCCTCTCCGTGGGTAGCACCACAATAACACCCCGGCAGCAGGCGCGCTGTCTGGGTGTTATGTTTGACACCAAACTCTCCTTCACATCCCATATACAATCTCTTGCCCGCTCTTGCCACTTACACCTAAAGAACATCTCTAAAATCCGCCCTTTTCTCACCATGGAAACAAAAACCCTCACTGTAGCATTAATCCACTCCCACCTGGATTATTGCAACGCTCTATTAATTGGCCTCCCCGTTACTCGACTATCCCATATCCAGTCCATACTTAATGCAGCAGCCAGGGTCATCTATCTGACTAATCGGTACTCGGACACGTCCGCTCTTCGCCAGTCCTTACATTGGCTGCCCATTCATTATAGGATCCAATTCAAAGTACTTCACCCACAAAGCTCTCCACAGTGCAGCACCCCCCTACATCTCCTCCATCATTTCTGTCTATCGGCCTAACCGACCGCTGCGCTCTGCAGTGCAAACGACTTTCGACTAACCTCTGCACTAATCCGTACCTCCCACTCCCGACTCCAAGACTTCTCCGGTGCTGCGCCAATCCTCTGGAATGCTCTACCCCAAGAAATTAGGACTGTCCACAATTTGCATAGTTTCAGGCGCTCCCTCAAAACACATTTGTTCAGAGCGGCCTATCACGTTCACTAATCAAAGTCATTCTATGTGTAAGTGCATGTGTAGCCCATTCACTATCTCCATCCATCCCTCAGTCCCTCAAGATGGCTGGACCATAATTGTAAATACACACCGGTACTTTGTATCTCCCCCACCTCATTGTAGATTGAAAGCTCTCACAAGCAGGGTCATCTTATTTTGCTTTAATTATTGTATTGTTAACGTTGTTACTTATGACGTGTGTTTTGAAACTGTTAAACTGTAAAGCGCTGCAGAATATGTTGGCGCTATATAAAGATTATTATAGTTGTCAGCACACAGGACAAAGACCTATATAGCCATTTGCTTGAGTTGAAATGTTGCCATCTCAGTGTATTTGTGAAGGAACAATAAAGGAACTACTTGTGTTTTGGATGCTGTCACCACATGTAGTTACTTCTTGGAGTATTCGGAGGATTAGGGGACTTCCTGTCATGGCATATATGTAAATTTGGACACCACTTGGCTCAGGTTTGTTGCAGTTCAACATGCGTTTTACATTTTGTACTGTGGCAACATTACCTGGTCCCGGCTGCGCTTAACTCGATCAGTGAGGAGCTCTACAGAATTCTTCTCCTCATCGAGCTCCACCTCCAGACGCTTCATCTTGTCCTGTGCAGAAAAACACTGTTCTATAGAGCGGTGTCATCACAATTACAAGGCCAGATCTGGGAGCACAAGTCCCATGTGTAATAGGTACAGGCATACAACTGTATATGGAGGGCCTACTGAATGGCCACTGCACTGGCAGGAAATACTACGTGAAAGGATCACCAAATATTGCTATTCAAAATGATTAATTGTACGGTTACTGCTATGAAACTTAAAAGTGGCCAGTTCTCTTGTTACTCAACTTTAAAATGTAGCTAAAACCTAGATTATAAAGTTACGTTACGCTTTATACAGGAGAGCCAAACAATCCTAATCCCTGATACAAATAAACCCAGCTGAGATACTTTGTGCTGCTGGGGGACACGGCTCTTCACACAATGTAACCTTAGCCTATGATCTCCCACAAGCTCAGCACACTACTCTCCAGAAATCTTCTCCAGTCCTAACCACATTACCCCCTCACACTCACCTCCAGCAATTTCACCTGTCGGGAACGGTCATCTTGGACTTGTTTCTTGGATTCAATATCCTGTTCTAGGCTCTGGAGCCTCTGACTGACCAGCTCCGTGTCCAGCACTGCACTCTCCTTCTCTGCCTGGCTCTCTTGATGAGCTATCTTCAGACGCTGCACCTGAGGATACAGTTAAACATATTATTTATGCACACCCCCTGCTGACATACATCCACAAATGTAGACTGGCGGCGCAGTACCTCTTCCTGCAGCCTGTTGACATTTATCTGTAGTCTCTCTGCTTCAGCTGCTTTTTCCTTGGCTTGCTTTTGAGAGTCACTCATCTCCTTGCGAGCTTTTTCCTTATATTCTTCTAACTGCGCCTGCAAAAGCTCCAGAGAATCCCGGGACTCATGTGACATACTGTCCAGCTGAGAGAAGAGGCAGTGGTCAGGGAAACATTGCTTATATTTCACACCTACTGCACATGCAGTGAATCCCATCTGCCCTTTACCTGCCGGGTCAGTTTATCCATAGACTTGTCCAGGAGCCGCTTCTGATCTTCTAGCTCATTCTTGGTCTTCTTCAGCTGGTCCTTCTGCTTTATCTCCTCCTGGTAACACTCCTGCAGCTCTTCATATTCCAACGTCAGGCGCTTCAAGTTCCTCTGAGCCTCGTCTAGCCTGTTCTCCATTTCTCTCCTCTCTATGGCAAACTCCTGACCCTGGTTTGTGGCTTCTCCGAGAGACTCCTCCATCTTCTTCCGCTCAGACTTGGAGACAAAAAGCAAATAATTCACTACTATATACAGCCTTGTGAAGTTGACTTCTAATACTTCTTCCCCTCAATTAAGCAGGGCACATTGTAAATAAAGGCTACACTCACTTCCATCCTGCCCATTCTATCCTTGAGTCGAGTCTCTGCCCTCTGGAGATCATCACAAAACGTTTTCAGTTCCTTCACCTGAGCCTCCAGTCCTAGGATCTTTCTGCGGAGATCATCATTCTCTTCACGGGTGTCCTGCAGGGTAGTCTCAATCACTTGACGCATGTGCTCTGCATCAGCCTTCTCATCCTCTAGTTTTTTCTTAACCTGAAAATGGAACATTCTACATTAACAACGTCCTCCAGAATCATCATCTTCCTGTCATTTGGTTCCATATCAATCACATAGCATAAACATGGGCAAGCACCTTGAGGAGATCCTCATAATCTCTCTTGGTTTGCTGCAAGTCCCTATTGAATTTTTCACACATTTTTTCTGCCTCACGGTCATGACTAGACGCTTCCTCCTTTAATGCCTTTTTCAGAGCGGATAGCTCCCGGTCTCGCTGGTATAGAGAATCCTCCAGCTGCTCTCTCTCCTGCATTAGAGGCTTTACTTGATCCTGGAACTGCTGCAGCTCCTGCCAAATACAATTGAGACCCACCACCATTAGCCAGGGTCAGAGTTGCAGTCACCAACTATGCTGCCAACTTGCCATACTATGACTTATATCTACCATGTGCACCTCTTCTTACCCTCATGTGCTCATCATACTCTTTCTTGGACTCATGCAGCTCGCGGTTGAACTGTTCGCGCAGTTGTTCTACGTCTTGGTCATGCCCAGACACTTCTTCCTTCAGAGCCCCTTTTAAGGCAGATAGCTCCCTATCCCGCTGGTGTAAAGTCTCATCCAGCCTTTGCTTCTCCTGCATCAGCTGCTTCACCTGCTCCTGAAATCTCTGTAGTTCCTGACGTGGGTAAGGAATTAATCAGAACAAAACCCGATTACAATGTCCCTACCACATTCATAGACTGTACGGTGAAACAGACCTTTCTTGTGACCTCGGCTTCCTCCACATCCACAGAGCCTTTCCTCACTTGGTTCAGCTCACCCTGGACGATGGAGAAACGATTTTTCATCTCATTGAGCTCATCTTCAGACTCCTCCTTCTCAAGCTTCAGCTGTAAAACCCTGAATCAAAGAAATTCATATGAGAGGACCCAAGACTAACCAGTCTACCCAGAACCTTGAGGTGATGACTGCTAACTCATTCCACCACTCATCACAGGCGGAGTTATGGAGAAGTTTTTTCTTTAACGTCAGAGCCGATATTAAATACTCATCACGAAACAAATCACTGACCTCAGGGAGACCAGTCAAAGAAAACACTACGGCAGCCGGCAAAGGTGCTCAATCAGTGAAATCCTAGGTGCAATGCTCCCTGGGAAATACGAATATGCAAATAAAGTCTGTGGAGCCTCATTTAAGAGTCTCAAACATGGGACTAGCCAGATCTTCCTCCAGGGTAGGACCCAGCCAAGGAGTGGCTCCTTTCGGAAACCACCATTACCACCATATTAAGTGGCCCATTAAGTCAATATCCAGCTCTTTACGAGTTTACAGATATGACAAGGGAAATACCAAGGCCAGGTATCCATCCACAGACAGCTGTTTCGGGGTGTTGCCTCTCATCAGTGTGGAGTAGGATTCTGGCTAGGTGGGAGCAATGCCTAGTAGACCAACATCACAAAACAATCACTGACCTCAGGGAGACCAGTCAAAGAAAACACTGCGGCAGCCGGCAAAGGCGCTCAATCAGTGAAATCCTAGGTGCAATGCTCCCTGGGAAATACGAATATGCAAATAAAGTCCGTGGAGCCTCATTTAAGAGTCTCAAACACGGGACTAGCCAGATCTTCCTCCAGGGAGACTCAGACTCTTAAATGAGGCTCCACGGACTTTATTTGCATATTCGTATTTCCCAGGGAGCATTGCACCTAGAATTTCACTGATTGAGCGCCTTTGCCAGCTGCCGCAGTGTTTTGACTGGTCTCCCTGAGGTCAGTGATTGTTTCGTGATGTTGGTCTACTAGGCATTGCTCCCACCTAGCCAGAATCCTACTCCACACTGATGAGGGGCAACACCCCGAAACAGCTGTCTGTGGATGGATACCTGGCCTTGGTATTTCCCTGGTCATATCTGTAAACTTGTAAAGAGCTGGATATTGACTTAAAGGGCCACTTAATATGGTGGTAATGGTGGTTTCCAAAAGGAGCCACCCCTTGGCTGGGTCCTTCCCTGGAGGAAGATCTGGCTAGTCCCGTGTTTGAGACTCTTAAATGAGGCTCCACGGACTTTATTTGCATATTGATATTAAATACTCGGCATCTTCGGTGTGGACTCTCGGAAAGCCCTACTTACCATGTCATTACGTAGCATTATGTACTGGTTAGTGGATTGTCCCGACAAATGGATGTAATCGTACAACTTAGTGACCAAGGGGGACAAAGAAGCTGTACACATAGCACAAACTAGTCACCCCTTAACCCCTTCCAACACTTACCTGCAGGATGCTACAATGTCCTCCACCTCTGGCATCTTACTACATTTATCAGACAATGTAAGATAGTGGTCAGGCTCATGAATGTTTAAGTACCTTCACTCATGACACCCTCAGATGCTAACTTGCACGATAAACAGAATGGAAAAAAAAAAACAAAAAAAAAAACCTTATTTATTTTGCCTCCAACTTTAAAAAAAAAAAAAAAAAAAAAATTGGTTAACCTTTATCTACAGCAAAGTGGGATCAATTAATCAACTCATCCTGTGAAAAACGAACTCAGCGAAAATGAAAAATTGTAAAGTTCTGGCTCTCGGAGTAAAAGTGACAAAACCAAATTTATATAAATAAAGTGAATGAGTTTTAGTTTGAAAGTATAGAAATGAATAAGTATCACTGTAGTCGCACTGATGCCACAGAATGGCTTCGTTACTCACCGGTAACTGTGTTTCTCGGAACCCATGACAGCACCACGGAGAGAGAGGGGGTCCGCCCATCAAGGACAGGAACCTACAGATAAAAAGGCGGCACCTCTCCTCCGCCCCCAGTTGGTTACAGAGCATCAGAGGGTCTCCCAGTTAGTTAACAACAAAAGTATATACATAACGTTATAATATTGCATATTATGGAGAAGCACCGTGTCTAACAAAAAACACTCTACACACATTAAACCGTGCTCACCGCACACGTGAAATGGGGGGGGGGGGGAATAAGCGGGTGCTGTCATGGGTTCCGAGAAACAGTTATCGGTGAGTAACTAAGCTATTCTCTCTCACCCATGACAGCACCACGGAGAGAATTTCAGAGATTGGTAGCTTAGGGAGGGACCACTGCCTGAAGGACCCTTCTCCCGAAGGTCAGGTCAGACACAGAGGCTAGATCTAGTTGATAGTGCCTGAAAAAGGTCGAAGGTGATGACCAGGTGGCTGCCTTACAGATCTGTTCTATCGATACCTCTGATTTTTCTGCCCATGAGGTCGCCATTGCCCTTGTAGAGTGAGCTTTTAAACCCTCCGGGATGGTATTCCCACTGGATGAGTATGCCAGGGCAATAGCATCCCTTATCCACCTTGCTAAGGTTCTCTTGGACGCTTTGAGTCCCTTCCGTGGCCCCTGGAAACACACAAAGAGACCCTTCTTTCCTATATTCCTTGGTGGCCTCTAAGTATCGAACTAGGCACCTCTTCACATCTAGGGTGTGAAATCTCTCCTCTCCCCTATTCTTAGGGTTTGGGCAGAAGGAAGGAATGACTACCTCTTGGGACCTATGAAAATGTGTCGCCACCTTGGGTAGGTACGCCGGGTCAGGTTTCAGTATGACTATCGTCTAGGATTTTAGTGAACGGGGGTATTGCTGACAAAGCCTGAATATCGCTCACTCTGCGAGCAGATGTTAGGGTCACTAGAAGTACCGTCTTTAATTATAGGATTTTTAGGGGTACCGACTGGATGGGTTCAAATGGGGCCCCCGTTAGTGCAGATAACACTAGGTTTAGATCCCATGATGGTAATTTCTGGGCGATTATTGGTCTAGACCTGGCTGCGGCTCTCATGAACCGTGCTACCCAAGGGTTGCCTGCCACATCTTGGTTATAAAGGGCACCTAGAGCCGCTATCTGTACCTTCAACGTACTGGTCGCCAACCCCTGTTCTAGCCCCTTTTGCAGAAACTCAAGAATTTTTTTCAACCTGAACTCCATCCTGAACCCTTGCCCCGGTGCTGGACAGAAATTTCCTCCAAGTTCTCCCGTAGGCCCTGGTTGTTATTGGCTTCCTACTTTTTTGTAGAGTGGAGATCAGGTTTTCTGAGAACCCCCTCCCCCTTAGCAGTGTCCTTTCAAATTCCATGCTGTTAAATGGAGGTTCACTGCTCGAGGGTGTAGCACGGGACCTTGGGAGAGAAGGTCGAGGAGATCCGGTAGAACCCAGGGGTCGGTTATTGATCGTATTCTCAGCCAGGAGAACCAGGTTCTTTTTGGCCAGAACGGGGCTATTAGTATCATTCTTGCCCCGTCTTCTCTGACTTTCCTTATGACCGCCGGGATGAGAATGGGCGGCGGAAAGGCATACATTAGGCCCTGTTTCCATGGGAGCATAAATGCATCCAGGGCCCGGGGGTTTCAGGAACAGAAAGCTTTTACTTTCTTGTTTCTGTAGTCGGCAAACATCCATGTCTGGGGTTCCCCACATTTTTACAATCTGTAGAAAAATGGACTGTTTTAGAACCCACTCCCCTTGATGTAGCTGGGTGCGACTCAGGAAGTCCGCTCTCTGGTTTTCTGCCCCTCGTATGTGTAGTGCAGCGAGGGATAGTAGGTTTTCCTCGGCTAACGTGAATATTTCAGAGGATGTATTTAGTGTTCGGGACCTGGTTCCCCCCCTGATGGTTTATATAGGCCACCATCACCAGATTGTCCGAAAATATCCGGACATGATGGCCCCGTAGTACCGTCTGGAAGTGTGTTAGGGCATAGTGTACTGCTAATAGTTCTTTTTGGTTCGAGGAGGCTTCTAGTTCCTGAGCTCCCCATTCCCCCTGAGCCACTCTGTTGCTCATATGTGCTCCCCATCCCTTGGGACTGGCATCCGTGGTGATTACGTGTGTGATTTTTATCACCCAGGGAACCCCTTTGGATAGGTTGTCTCTGTTCCCCCACCAAGCTAGGGAATGAATAGTTTTGGAGTCTAGTGTGACGTGACCCTCCAAGTGACCTCCTAATGCCGACTGGTTGGCCAATACATCCCATTGGAGATCTCTTGTATGTATCTGTGCCCACTGCATCGCTGGCAGACAGGCGGAGAGGGACCCTAACAGGGACATTGCTTTCCTTAATGTCATGGAAGGGTTCTGCATTGCTCTTGATACCATCTGAACAATCTTTTCTTTTTTGTGGTCTGGGAGGTAACACTCCTGGGTGTTTAAGTCCAGTGTCAGGCCTAGGAACTCCTGAACTTGTTTGGGCTCCAGCCTTGATTTTTTTAGGTTTAGAAGCCAGCCCAGATTTTGTTGAGTGTCTATCACTCTGTCTCTCTGTTCCCGGCATCTTTGGGCCAGGTTGCTCGCAATTAAAAAGTCGTCCAGATATGGGACTATTAGAATATCTTGTTCTCTCAGGTGCGCCATCATCTCTGCCACTAGCTTTGTGAAAACTCGCGGGGCTACAGAAATTCCAAATGGCAGGGCCCTGTATTGGAACTCTCTCACTTCGCCTCCTTTGGAGACCGCCAGTCTTAGGTATTTCCGGGAGTCTTGCGGATGGGGACATGATAATACGCATCGCTGAGGTCTAATACTATCATGAAGCAATGTGGGGAGAGAATTTTGATGGTTGACTTGATCGACTCCATTTTGAATTTTTTGTTTTTGACATAATCGTTTAGTTTCTTTAGATTTATTATTGTCCGGAAGGTACCGTCTGATTTGGTTACTAGAAAGAGAGGCGAGTAGAACCCTCTGCCTTTCTCCCGTGGGGGAACCTCCTGGAGGACTCTCTTGTTTAATAGACTTAAGACCTCTTTTTCGAGGGCTTCTTGTTCCGCTACCGATCTTAGTGGGGGTACCACGTATTTTTGAGGGGGGAGAGAGAGAAAGTCTATCCTTAGCCCTGATCCTATCAGATTTAATAACCAGGGGTTGTTTGATATACTCCTCCAGGCTGGTAGAAAAAAACTTAGTCTCCCTCCCACCCTGGGCAAACAGTCACTTGGGTTTTTTTGTCTCGGGACGGGTTACTGAAGAACCCCCTGTCCCTTCTCCTGTCGTCCCATTTTTGCTCTCTCAGGGGTCTCCTCTGAAAAAACTTTTTGTTTCGAAAGGACCTCTTAAAGCCTGTAGGGCCCACGTTTGGGAATCCCTTATTTTTATCCCCTGCCTTTTGGAGGATGTCATCCAATATTTCACCGAATAGGAATTTCCCTTCACAAGGGACGGCGCATAGCTTCATCTTAGCCTAGTTTCACATTAGCGTTTATGGCCGCAGCGTCGGTCTGCGCACGGCCGTCGCTAAGCCCCGCCTCTGCCGGTAGCTCCGCCTACGGACGCATGACGCTGCATGCATCCTGCGTCCCCAATCTTTAGCACTGGGGACGCAGGCCGTGTGCAGTATGCATTTGGCGGCGCATGCACGAAATTGCAACCTGTTGCATTTGGCGCTGGCCGGCAAAGCGTCAAAAGGATGCATGCGCCGTCAAACGCATAGTGCGCAAGGCCTGCGTCCCCAGTGCTAAAGATAGGGGACGCAGGACGCATGCAGCGTCATGCGTCTGTAGGCGGAGCTACAGGTGGAGATGCGGCAGGGGCGGGGCTTAGCGGCAGCCGTGCGCAGCCCGACGCTGTGGCCGTAAACGCTAATGTGAAACTAGCCTTAGTCTGTAAGTCCCCTGGCCAGCATTTAAGCCACAGCGTTCTACGGGCTGCCGCTTTGGAGTACAACCTAACTGAGTCAGCTGATGAGTCGGCTAAGAAAGCCGACGCTCCTCTTATGACTGGAATGGATTCCAGGATCTTCTCCCTGGGTGTACCTTCCCTTATTTGCCTCTCTAATCGGTCCACCCATACCATGAGGGCTCTGGAGGTACAAGTTGCCGCTATGGCTAGCCTAAGGTTTCCTCCTGCTGACTCCCAAGTGCCTTTGAGGAAGGTGTCAGCTTTTTTATCTAACGGGTCCTTTAGGAGTACCCATATCCTCAAAGGGGAGTGCAAATTTCTTCGAGGCTTTAGCAACCGCCATGTCTAGCTTGAGGGCTTTGTCCCAGGACGTGGATGCTTCCTCGTCAAATGGGTATTTCCTTTTAAGAGAGGGAACCGTGGAGTTTTTCCTATCTGGTCTCTCCCATTCTTTATCAGGCCCTGTACGTTCTCGTTTAATGGGAATAAACGTCTCTTCTGGCCCAGTCCCCCGAACATTATGTCCTGGACTGATCTATCGGGCCGAGGGTCTGCTACCCCCATGGTAGATCTTATTGCCTTTACTAACATATCTACCTCATCCAGGGGGAAACAATGACGACCCTCTCTCTTCATGCGAGGATGACGAGTCGGTGTCTGAAGTATGGGAGTTAATTTCCCCTGACGTTGAGGCCTCTGACTGGGAGCCTACTACTGTGTCCCTCTTTTTCCCCCCTCCCTTTTTGTTTTAGGGATGAAAGGGCGCTCTGAAACTCCGAACGGATTACTGCTCTTAGATCTGAGGCGTAATCCGGGGTTTCCTCACAGAGAACCTCCTGTATGCAGGAGTCGCAGAGTTTTTTATCCCAGGAAGCTGGTTTTTACAGGTGGGGCATTCCCTGTTCTTTGTTTTTTCTTTCTTCTTTCCCTAATAAGGGAAAGAAGTCTATTAAAATGGGGAACATTCACGTAGCTCACTTACCCCGAATGCGCGGTTGCAGGTACCGGTTCGGGAGGCGGATTCAGATCCCTCACGGGTTGATCCAAGGAAGGTGACTTGCTCCTCGCAGTCGATTTGCTGCGCTGCGTGGAGTGGCTGCTGGACCGGCCCTCGCATCCGTCCTTATCTTTTTGTCGGCGATGGTGGTGTTGCCTGTGCAGCTGCATTGGCTGCTCCTCGTGCTAGTCGCTGTCCTCCATGCTCACAGGACGCTTCCAGCATGGAGCAGCTCCAGGCCTCTCTTTGAATTTCCCGGCCGTGACGTCACCACCTCCTTCCAGCCTGCACCGCTGTGCCCCGAGGAGCGCGCAGTGCGCATGTGCCGACCGCAGGGACCCGGAAGTTGTTGGTTCATTTCCAGGGCAGCTCCATCTTGGTACACCTTAGTACCACGGCGCTGCCCGCGCGTATACCGGCGTCCCCCAGCCCTATTCTCCTATCCGGAGCGGCGGCTCAGTCCTCTCCCGCCCGCTCACCCTGTACAGCCCCTCGGCTACAGCGGTGGTGGCTTCAGGTACCGACCCCGCCGCGACAGGGGCCTCCCCGCTGTCAGCCTGCGAACGGGACGGCCCTGGACTTCCTCTTCTTATCCGGTAAGCTGCCGCTGCTTGGTTCCACGGGTCACCCGTCAAGGACAGGAATCCAACTGGGGGCGGAGGAGAGGTGCCGCCTTTTTATCTGTAGGTTCCTGTCCTTGATGGTCGGACCCCCTCTCTCCGTGGTGCTGTCATGGGTGAGAGAGAAAATTAGCACTTGATCAACTACATGGTGAATGACACAGAATTTAGTGTGAAATGATATTTACAGAAAAATTCTATACATTCCAAAACAAAGTAGTTGAAAAATACAAATCGCCCTGCAACAAAAGCCCTCAGACCGCTATATCTATGGAAGAAATAAAAGTTATGGCTTTCAGAATGTGTTGCCGAAAAAACTGAAATAAAGAAAAATTACTATATGCTGGTGTTGAAATGATAACAGAAAAAAATACATGTTTGTTTTTATGCTTGGTCAACAGCGAGCCAAGTTAAAGTTATTTTCTATCTGCATTCTGGAAGCCATGGATTACAGACCTTATACTGGGTCTCTGCCCATCCCCTTTGTCATACTCACTCCTCTTTTGTTTTGCGGAGGTCCTCTTTATTTTTCTGGAACATTTCCTTCCATTGGTTGATTTCCTCGCTGCTTTCCTCCAGTTCTCGCTGCAAGTTCCTCACAACCTGATTTATTTTCTGTCGTTCAGACTCCAGGCTCAGCTGGTCCTGGGGGAAGCAATATATGTGACTACTCTTCCAGACATTGGACTGATACAGCCCAACTGACAGGTGATCCACAGAACACTCAAAAATGAGAGAAGAGAAAGGAAAATGGAGATAGATGTAGAATGAGGGTTCATGTATAGATGGCAGGGAGCAGAGGGTGAGCAGACACATGGCTGTGAAGTGCGCATAGCCATCTGCAGCAGAACAAGCCATACATAGACTGGAAGGTGTGTCCCTGGCACTTTCTGGTACCTGGGATACGTTGTCCATATTTTTCCTTAGTTGCTTCACGTCGTTCTGATACTGCTCCCTGACGCGCTCCAGCTCTTGGTCATGATTGGCCACCTCCTCTTTCAGCACCCCCTTCAGGGCTGTCAGTTCCCGCTCTTTCTGTCTCAGTAGATCATCCTGCCTGTGCCGAATCTGCAGAACTGCATCCAACTCTTCCTGCATTTCTTGCAGCTCCTAAAGGGGCGGAGGAAGTTTGGTGCAACCTGACACATGCAGATGGGAATTTCATATTGATGGGCCTGATTAGACCCGTCAAGGCCTGGAAAACAAGGGGTTGCTCATCTTATCCACTCAGGTCATGGGGACAGTTTTCAGGACATCTGGAGGTGACCCAAGTGCTCAGAACATTAATAACAATGCACAGGCTCTGTTTTAACCAGCAATGTAAAACAGGCAGCTCAAGCAAGCCAAGTTCTGCCATAGAATAGCTAAGAAGAAAGGGGCACCGGGAGACATACGTTACCTTAAGCAGAGAGTGCTTGTCGCCGGTGGCTCCCTTTAAACGCATTTGGTTCACCTCTTCCTTTGCATCTTGAAATTTCCCTTCCAGGGATCTCAATTTAGTTTCCACCTGTTCTTTACTCATCCGCACTTCAATCAACCTGTGCAAGAGAGAAAATTGATTATACAGCCAAATACAGAGACTGCAGCAGTAGGAAGTATGGGGGATAGTGCTACACCAAGTGCATCCAACCAAAAATTAAACCTATATGATTAGCTCATGCAATATCCAGCATGAGCTAATGACCTGTACTACACTTGTTGAGCGTACAGGTGGCGCCACAGACTATTTTCGGGGAGACATTTGTATTCCCAGCCATGAGCTGTTTTTTTTCTCTACTGCATAAAATCTTTATCACAAGAGGTTATAAATTGACTTGTACAGTGAACTGAACCCATCTCAGAAGCTGTAAATGCCTCATTCCCACATTGGCAGGTTTATTTAGGACATTATTAGAAAGATATCTGGCTCCTCTCTCATTTACATGCAAAGGAAAGACTACAGACTCCAGGACTTACTCCTGAGACATGGAGTTCAGTTCATTCTTTTTCTTTTCTAGAAGTTCCTTTAGCTTCCTACATTCTTCTACAGACTCCTCCAGCTGAATCTCCAGTCTCTGAGTTGAGGTCTTTGGATGAGAAGCTTCCAGCCTCATTCTTTGCTATGAGTAGATAAATAAGAATATTTAAGAGTCGATGAGGAACTTTCAGACTATGTGTATTCATTTGCAAGTCTCCAAAGCCAGGACGACTAGTGAGGGCCCAGTTCAACTATCACCTTCATTTCATCGTCCAGCTGCTGCTTAAGTTCAGACACTCTCCTCTCCAAGTCTTTCTGAGAGTCCACGATCCTGGTGTTATCTCCTGGGGAGGCCTACAGAGATATCACCAATGTTACCAAAAGTAGTGGCCACCATGGCAGCTAACCTTCATTTTGTAGCCACTTCTAAACAAATCGGCCGTAGTTCAAAAGGAAAATCCTCCTGGATTCTCAAAAACTTACTTGGAAGGACTGAAGCTTTTCCAGGAGGAGACTGGTCTTTTTCCGGAGAAAGGCATCACTCTCATTAGACCTAAGTTCAAGAAATGCATTTAGCATAGATACTTCTGAGGCCATGTATCATGGAGTAAAAAGACAGAAGTACAGACCCATCACGAAGGATGCTGTAAACCATCTCACGAGTGGGGTCATCTTGTTGCTGGCCCTTCAGAAGATCTGGCGTGCTCTTCAACTAGTGACAAAAAAGAAAAACCATCAGTTAGCCACAGAGAACGGTAAGTATAAAGACATTGGCACAACAATTTGTGATACCTGCAGCTCTGACGGTACTGTTCTCTGCCGAGATTGAGGCAATGGCTCTTCCAGAGTCTGTGCCAACCATTCTTTAGTCAGCAGGGTCTTGTTGACACCTTCCCTTTCTAGGGAGGCTCTATCAAACGCCTGGTTATCTTGGCGATGACTCAGCTGTACTCTCCTTTCTGTGGTCTGCACTTCTCTGTAGTCTGTGGTGTCCTGCTGAGACTTCCGTCCGTCCAAGCTTTGTGATCGCTTCCGCTCATCTTTCATGGCCTGGCTCCTTCTTGCTGTCCGTCCCCTCATCTGGACCGGATTGTCAAATTTATTGATTAGCGAGTCCACAGAGGAAAGCGGCTTAGTGTCTATGTCTTCACTTGGCAGCTTTGGCGATGTCGATGTTGGGAAGCCGTTCCTCCTCTCTAGTGAACAGGAGAAGGAGGTAGGTTGTTGACTAGTTGCCGGCTTATATTTACCCGTTGTAACCTCCCCATTGCCTGTCTTCTTCAGGCTTCCACGGCTGCCTGATGATTGGGAGTATGTAGTGTCGAGGGTGGAGGATCGTTCACTATAGTGTCCATCGTAGCCATAGGAGTCCTCCTGTTCTGCATCTAGTAAAGAGCCATGGGACTGGGACCTCCTGAGCTCCTCCCGGCGTGCCGGCTGTAGTGCTCGTGGCTTGCTGCGAGGTCTGGATATTTGCTCCTCATCTGAGGTACTGCTGTACTGTGAGCCAGTTTGGTGGTATGTCCTACTGCTATAAGGGTTGGCTGGCATTTCTAACTCTGAACTGACAGACTGGACGGTCTGGCTCGCTCTGGTGCTGAGTCCCTGGTACTCAGGTGTGGAGTTAGATGAGGCATTTCCATAGGCGTTGTTCGTTTTTATTTGAACCCCATATGAAGATTTAGTTTTGTCTCCACTGTTGAGAACTACAAAAGGCTGTCCGTCTATGCCCTGGACCCGGATAGCCACCCCGTAGGAGTCTTGCTTGGACCTTATACTCTTTGGCTTCCTGTTCTCTTTCAGGTCATCAATAAAACGTATCTGAACACCCTGGCCCACGGGTAAGTGCTGCTCGGCCATTTCTCCATGAACACGTCTTTCCATTCATCAAACAACTGGAAAAGAAAAAAAACATAAGACAGTGAGAACCTAGGAAAATACTACAAGCCCCTCTTTCCATGAAAATATCAGTTGATGTTTTCTGAGGACTGAGGAAAATTTATGATCTTCATTAGCACAATCTTTGTCTGCGGACAAACGTTACCTGCTCTGTCTGGTACTTCATCGGAAACAGAGGAATGCGACACATTAGAAAATGCAGAAATACTCCAGATGCAACAGCAACATAACAAAGGCCGAGAGGTGCAGCTTCACCCCTAGCATTATGGCTGCTGGATGGGGGGAGTAGCTCAGTCTGGCCACAAACCGGGTGTGCTACATTTTTCCCTGATCGTATTTCTACTGCCTGCAATCTGGCGTGTTTTACAGGTGCATTCTCAGGATTCCCACATTGTGCACAGTCATACACCAAAATGAGTGTGCATTGTGGTTCATTTCTCTTCCATCATGTCACCCTCGCCTGCCTGGGCTTCGCAGAACACCACTGACTGATATAGTAAATGTGTTCTCCCCTCCAATGCTGCTGCGTGGGGCATTTTATGCGTTTTTCATTATTCCGCTCTTATATAGCTCCCCCTATGGTTGGTCACAGGGTGAAACAAGTGCAATGTCATGACAATAAACAAGGCGAGCGGTAATGATCGCTGCACTACATTCTGCTGCATCAGTCCAGATTCCTCAGCTCATTACACGACCCAGTTGTTTTCATGAGGCCTGATCAGTGAACGGCTGGCTGCAGAGATTTCCATATAACTGTGCAGTACAGGGGACTGCACGGCTGCCGGCAGGAGATAACATTCTGCCCACTTAATACATGAAGTCATCTTTCTGCTCCCATCACGTAGCTTGTGCTAGAAAATAAATGATGACTGCATCTTAGAACAAGCAGGTGGCACAATGGGGCCACGCCTGCGGAGCGAAGCAGCACCCAACCCTGCACACCGTGACATGTGTACGGAGAATTGGTGCAGATCTGTGGCAACAAAGTAATGGAGAAGTCCTATGGAAGCGCCACTGTCTGTGGACATGCAATGGACAGGTCAGGGGCGGATATTGGGGAGCCGCTGCAAGTACATGACCCACTTTTATACTTTTAAGTCCATCATTTTCCAGCACAAACTTCCCATGCATGGGGTATACCAGAGGTTCCCAATGTGCAGCTCGGTGCATTAGCTCCAGGTATAGCAAACAGGTATGAAGAGCACATCTCAAAATGGTGATCTTTGTGAGTAGCCCTGCACAGAAGAGCAGAAGTGGATGCACATCTACTGGTCTTGAGGGTTTAGAAATTATTTAGGTATGGTACGCTGTAGAGCGGATGATACTACCAGTCAGAGGAGCTGCTTGAAGCTGGATGTGACATTGTGATGGGAGAATGCGGAATAGGGGTATTGTGGGAACCCCTGGATCTTGGTATACTGCTTTGGGGTGATTTATGTTGAAATGCTTTGGTTATCATTATATCCATAATGGGGCTTTGGTTGCCACTACTGTGAGGGGGCAAGAGCTGGATGTGGTTCGCAACCCTCTCTCAGAGCTGTATGTGGCTCTCTCAGAGCTGAATGTGGCTCTCAAGGTCAGAAAGGTTGAGGACCACTGGTGTATACAATCACCCGGTTCCTCTAGGCAGCAGAATATGGTAAAGTTGCAGTACAGGGAACACCATGCACGAGCCTCCGAAAAGCCAGCTTACTCCTAACCAAGGTGTCTGCTGAATGAATACTTTTTGGACAATCTGAATAATCTTGGGTATGATCTATGGCCATCCCGGGTATTTTACCCTAAAAGTGGCATTGGGAGGAGACATGGGCAGAACGCTCTAGATTTCACAGGGATTGCAAATGGCATCTACTACAGCAAAAATGTCCATTAATATCGCACTGCAGAACGCAGCACATTCTTCTTGTGTGAACAAGCCTTTCAGGGTGTGCTTCACCATGGACTATACAAATACATATTACAGTAGCAGCGTTTCACCAAATCTCATCAACACCCACAAAAAAACCAAAAGAATATCCCAGTGGAAATTACACAATAATTGAGGCAGATTACGGCAAATGGCATTCAAGGTGATTATTATAACCCAAAACCTCAGATCTTCACAGTCACCATCGCTGGTGTCCTCTGGTGTGAGTCTTTCCAGCAATGACGGCCTGAAGTCTGGAGGCTATGGACGTTACCATCGCTGGTGCCCTCAGGTGTGATGCTTTCCAGTATCACAGCGTGAAGTTGAGAGGCCATTGAAGTCACCATCGCTGGTGTCCTCCGTTGTGAAGCTTTCCAGTAATGATGGCCTGAAGTCCTGAGGCTATGGCCATCACCATCGCTGGTGTCTTCCAGTGTGAGGCATTGCCGGCTTTACTGCAGCAACGTCAGATATCGCTTATTTGTGGCTCTTTCTGCCTTTTGTCTTCATCCTGTGAAATGCAGCTCGATGGGCTGAGATCTGATGATGACTCGGCCATTGCAGAACATTCCACTTCCTTGCTTTCGCAGGATTACTTTAGGTCATTGTCCATCTGTTCTGTGATGCGCTATCCAATCGTCCTTGCTTTATTTGGTTGAATCTGAGCAGAAAGTATCTCCATGTACACACAGAATTCATCCAGCCGCTTGTGTCTTAAGTCTCATCAATAAACACTAGTGACCAGGTGTCATTGTCATTATACAGGATGCGCTGAGGATCAAGAGCCGTTCCAAGTCTTCTATAGACTTTCTTCCCATTATTCTGGGAAAGACTGATCTTAGTTTTGCTTTTCCAGAACTGGGCAACTTCTCTAGATTTTTTTTTTTTTTTTTTACAAAGTCTAATCTGGTATTTCTAGATTTCAGGTAGATTAACGGTTTGCACCAAGCATGAAGCTAAAGTATTAATTGACAAAAAAGACAGGCTAACATACAAAATAAGAAAATTATAGGTCGTATAGCAAAAAGCATAGGTGTTTGTGACTGCAGGTCTACTACATATAACATGGTAGACTATAAGTGTTGTCTCAAAACTGAAGAGCAGATGATATGTAGTATCAGAATCTCATTCACAGCTAGTACCGAATATCTGAACCATAGTATATCAAGAAAAATATAAAGTGCCCATGCATATAATACATAAATATTCCCACTATAAAAAGTAATCCTGATATGGCAATTATTAATAAACTAGAAGGTGGCCCGATTCTAACGCATCGGGTATTCTAGATGTATTTAATCTGTCACCCCATTTTTGCCCCATAAGCTGAGGCCACTGCCATCAGGGGCTTGATGAAACCTGAAAAATAAGAAAAACACATTAGATCATACTCACCGGGGGGCGGTGGGTGTCGCGGTCCGGTGCCTGCCATCTTCATACGATGATGTCCTCCTCCTTGCCTCTCCCACGGCTCCTGTGCAGGCATACTTTATCTGCCCTGTTGAGGGCAGATTAAAGTACTGCAGTGCGCAGGCGCCGGGAAAGGTCAGAGAGGTCCGGCGCCTGCGCACTGCAGTACTCTGCCCTCAACAGGGCCGATAAAGTATGTGTGCGCACGAGCCGAGGGAGAAGCAAAGAGGATGACATCGTATGAAGATGGGAGGCGCCGGACGGCGACACCCATCGGACCGAACGCCGGGGTGAGTATAATCTAACTCCTTTTTCTTATCTTTCAGGTTTTATCAGGGAACCATTGGGAGATCAGCGGCGTGTGTAGTTCGAATTCCGTGCAAATTCGCGGCTGGAATGCGCCTGTCGTGACCAGAGAGGCGGGATTTCCGTTACAGAGACAGAATTAGACGATTATATAGTAGATACCATCTATGTGAAATCAAGCACTATACTCACTTGCTATATTATAGAAATGGTATGCACACCAAGTGTGAACTCAGACAAAGAGGAATATACAGTAGTGTTGAAAAACAAGAGTTAATCCCAAAATCTTTCTACCAGTTTTTATTTCCATCATTGGGAACATTGCAGTGTTTTCTAATTCAGCACATGAAGAGAAATGTATAATTTTTAACTACTCTACAGAAAGTTAAAAATTAACATTGGGCCGCTCTAAAAAAAATTAGCAGTGACCACATTTGTCTTTACAAACTCACAATATGTATTTTTTGTGGATTTAGCATTCCTGTGAATCACTAACCTAGTTGTAACCCACAGTTTTTTAGAACTGCTTCACATCTATGTTGCATAGAGTCAACCAACTACTGGCCTGTCACCCATTATTCCAGCCAGGATGCTTGGACTACAGCCCACAATATTTTAGCATTTGTTGGCTTTAGCTCAGTAACTGCATTATTACTTTCACTTCACAAGTGTTCTACAAGATTAAGGTCTGGAGACTGGGCTGGCCGCTCCATAACCTCAATTTTGTTAGCCAAATTTTGAACCAAAATTTTGCTTGTTTACTGATGTGTTTAGGGTCATTGTCTTGTTGAAACACCCATTTCAAGGGCATATTCTCTTCATCGTAAGGCAACATGACCGCTTCAAGTATTTTAATATATGAAAACTGGTAAATAATCCCTGTAAGAGAAACATGCCCAAATCATGATGCCTGCACCACCAAGCTTCACTGTCTTCAGAGTGTACTGTGGCATGAATGCAGAGTTTGGGGTCGTCTGACAAATTGTCTGCAGCCCTTGGACCCAAAAAGAACAGTTTTACTTTCATCAGTACACAAATTGTTTCTCCATTTCTCTTTAGGCTAGTTGATGTGTTATTTGACAAACTGTATCCGCTTCAGTACATGTCTTTTTAACAGTGGGACTTTGCGGGCACTTTTTGCTAAATGATTAGCTTCACACAGGTGTCTCCTGTCACAGTCCTCACAGTTAACCTCAGACTGTCTGATCTTCCTGGAGCTGATCATTGACTGAGCCTTTGCCATTCTGGCTATTCTTCTGTCCATTAGAATGGTAGCCTTCCGTTTTCGCCCACGTCTCTCTGGTTTGGCTTTTCATTTTAAAGCACCGGCACGTGAATTTTGGCACGTTTTTCACCGCTTTCATATCTCATTAACAATAAGATGATGGAAGAGGCCAGGAACCATTTGGTGAGCTGCATTTCTTGTTAAATGTTCACAGACTTACCAGTAGAAAAGCCAAACTTCACATGCCAGAAATGCCAGCTTGTGTCCCTATTGGAGGAAAAGTTGCAAAATCTAGGAGAGGCTAGCTACAGTTAGGTCCATATATATTTGGACAGAGACAACATTTTTCTAATTTTGGTTCTAGACATTATCACAATGAATTTTAAACAAAACAATTAAGATGCAGTTGAAGTTCAGACTTTCAGCTTTCATTTGAGGGTATCCACATTAAAATTGGATGAAGGGTTTAAGAGTCTCAGCTCATTAACATGTGCCACCCTGTTTTTAAAGGGACCAAAAGTAATTGGACAGATTAAATAATTGTAAATAAAAATTTCATTTCTAGTACTTGGTTGAAAACCCTTAGTTGGCAATGACTGCCTGAAGTCTTGAACTCATGGACATCACCAGACGCTGTGTTTCCTCCTTTTTGATGCTCTGCCAGGCCTTCACTGCGGTGGTTTTCAATTGCTGTTTGTTTGTGGGCCTGTCTGAAGTTTAGTCTTTAACAAGTGAAATGCATGCTCAATTGGGTTGAGATCAGGTGACTGACTTGGCCATTCAAGAATATTCCACTTCTTTGCTTTAATAAACTCCTGAATTGCATTGGCTTTATGTTTTGGGTCATTGTCCATCTGTAGTATGAAACGACGACCAATCAGTTTGGCTGCATTTGGCTGGATCTGAGCACACAGTATGGCTCCGAATACCTCAGAATTCATTCGGCTGCTTCTGTCCTGTGTCACATCATCAAACACTAGTGACCCAGTGCCACTGGCAGCCATGCATGCCCAAGCCATCACACTGCCTCCACCGTGTTTTACAGATGATGTGGTATACTTTGGATCATGAGCTGTAGCACGCCTTCGCCATACTTTTCTCTTTCCATCATTCTGGTAGAGGTTGATCTTGGTTTCATCTGTCCAAAGAATGTTCTTCCAGAACTGTGCTGGCTTTTTTAGATGTTTTTTAGCAAAATCTAGTCTAGCCTTTTTATTCTTGATGCTTATGAGTGGCTTGCACCGTGCAGTGAACCCTCTGTATTTACTTTCATGCAGTCTTCTCTTTTTGGTAGATTTGGATATTGATACGCCTACCTCCTGGAGAGTGTTGATCACTTGGTTGGCTGTTGTGAAGGGGTTTCTCTTCACCATGGAGATTATTCTGCGTTCATCCACCACTGTTGTCTTCTGTGGGTGCCCAGGTCTTTTTGCATTGATGAGTTCACCAGTGCTTGCTTTCTTTCTCAAGATGTACCAAACTGTAGATTTTGCCACTCCTAATGTTGTAGCAATTTCTCGGATGGGTTTTTTCTGTTTTTGCAGCTTAAGGATGGCTTGTTTCACCGGCATGGAGAGCTTCTTTGACCGCTTGTTTCCTTCACAGCAAAACCTTCCAAATGCAAGCACCACACCTCAAATCAACTCCAGGCCTTTTATCTGCTTAATTGAGAATGACATAACGAAGGGATTGCCCACACCTGTCCATGAAATAGCCTTGGAGTCAATTGTCCAATTACTTTTGGTCCCTTTAAAAACAGGGTGGCACATACATGTTAAGGAGCTGAAACTCCTAAACCCTTCATCCAATTGTAATGTGGATACCCTCAAATGAAAGCTGAAGTCTGAACTTCAACTGCATCTGAATTGATTTGTTTAAAATTCATTGTGGTAATGTCTAGAACCAAAATTAGAAAAATGTTGTCTGTTCAAATATATATATGGACCTAACTGTACATTGAAGATCATTAAGGAAGGTGAAGAGTTCTTACAGTAGAATTCTCTTCATCTTACAGAAAGAGAAGAAATTCAAAGTGCACCTGAAGAAAGAGGACTGGAAACATGCGATCCAGGGAAGCAGGAGGCATTCAGCACCCATACTGCTCAGGAACCAGTACCAGGCTCTCAGGCAGGAGAACGATGAAGAAATACATCAAGAAAATACTTTGCCCACAAAGTACAACCTTACACGCCCTCAGAGTCCTCCTGGATGGAGAAAGAAAAATGTGAAGGAGAAGCGGAGAGTTGTGGTCATGGGGGATTCTCTGTTGAGAGGAACAGAGGCCGCTCTCTGCAGACCGGATATAACCTCAAGAGTTGTTCAGGTGCAAAAATTAAAGATGTGTCTGACAGGATATCAGGACTCTTCAGACCTACAGATGACGACCCATTCCTGGTAATACATGTGGGGACATATGACACTGCAAGAAAGGACCTGGAAACAATCTGTAGTGACTTTGAAAACTTAGGGAAGAAAGTGAAATAACTGGGAGCGCAGGTGGTCTTCTCATCCATCCTCCCAGTGGATGGCCAGGGAACAAGGAGGTGGAATAAGATTCTGCAGGTGAACTGGCTACGTCGAAGGTGCTGTCAGCAAGGATTTGGATTTCTGGATCACGGCGGAAAATACCTATACGATGGACTTCTTGCTAGAGATGGGGTGCACCTTACGAAGACTGGAAAAAAATGTATTTGGAAGTCACCTTGCTACACTCATCAGGAGAGCTTTAAACTAGAACAAGTGTTGTGAGTTGATTTTCCTCTTCATTACTGAGGCCCGAGGAACTCCCTCTTTTGGTAAAGAAAGGTAGTGAGCCTGATTATCAAACACTTGAGGCTGATGATGATGACTGGCTGAGTGGAGTTACTGACTGGATATAAGGCTGCCGACGCCCTTCTGCCCTGCGGGTGATTTCTCTGTGGGATCCTTGGAGACCAGTCTGAATTCCTGCTCCTCTAAAGCCAAGTTTGCTGCTCGGCCTTTTGCATTTGTGCTTTGACTTTGTTTTGCTTTGTTTTTCTGGATTTCTGCCATTCCCTGCTGGGGTGCGCTGAATTCCTTTAGCTCTGTCTTCTGAAAATACCTGAGTGCTGATTTAGTTTTTGAAGCCTAGCTGCTTCAGGGCCTTTTTCATATCAGCTTGTTGGCTTATGTCTTTGATAGGGTTTTGGCAGATTGCAGACAGCAGCCTTCCTGACCTTTCCTATCTAGGTAGTTTTGGGCCCCGTCTTTGCTCAGTCTATCTTTCTATCTGTGTTAGTATTTTCTTTTTGCTTCACCGTCATTATATGTTGGGGGCTGCCTATTGCTTTGGGGGGTCTGCTCCGGGGCAGTTTAGATTTCCCCTTTCTTTCTTTAGGCCTAGTTAATTCTCCGGCTGTGATCGAGGGGTCTAGGGCATCGTAGGAACCCCCCACGGCTACTGCTAGTTGTGTTGATAGGTTCAGGGGTCTGCAATCTGATAGTTGCCAACTTCTCTGGTTTTCTGGACTTAGCTTGTATTTCTGCTTTTGCCTCCTACGGTGACTCATTCATAACAAACAAGGTTATGAATGAGTCACCGTAGGAGGCAAAAACAGAAATGCTAGCTAAGTCCAGAAAACCAGAGAAGTTGGCAGCTATCGGATTGCAGACCCCTGAACCTATCAACAACAACTAGCAGAAGCCGTGGGGGGTTCCTACGATGCCCTAGACCCCTCGATCACAGCTGGAGAACTGCCTAGCCTAAAGACAGAAAGGGAAATCTAAATTGCCCCAGAGCAAACCCCAAAGCAATAGGCAGCCCCCAACGTATAATGACGGTGAAGCAAGAAGAAAAAACACTAACACAGATAGTCTGAGCAAATAATGGGGCACAAGCTAACTAGATTGGGTTTTTCGTGGATTGCAGACAGCAGCCTTCCTATCCTGTCCTATTAAAATAAGAGCCAACAGACTGACAGGGAAAAAGGCCCTGAAGACGCTAGGCTTCAAAAAGACTGTCAGTACTCAGGTATTTTCTGAAGACAGAGCAAACCGACAAAAAGGAATTCAGCTCACCCCAGCAGGGAATGGCAGAATCCAGAAAAGTAAGGCAAACTAAAACACAAATGCAAAAAGGCCAAGCAGAAAACTTAGCTTTTGAGGAGCAGGAATCAGACTGGTCTCCTAGAATTCCACAGAGAAATCACCAGCGAGGCAGAAGGGCGTCGGCTGCCTTATATCCAGTCAGAGATCCCCGTCGCCCAGTCATCCTCTCCCAGCTCAGGTGCTTGGTAATCAGCCTCACTACCTTCCTTCACCAGAAGAGGGAGTTCATCAGACCTCAATGGTGAAGGGGAAAATGAACTCATAACAGAACAATGTGTGAAGGAAAGCAAAAGGAGAGAAAAAGCCATACATCAGACAAATACTATTGAGAACTCTGCTATTAGAAGTGGAAAGGAAGAACAAAGAAAAAAAAAATCTAACAAAAATATCGGAGAAAAAAACTAATCACAAACTAAAATGTTTCTATACAAACGCACGAAGCATGGGCAACAAACAAGGAGAACTGAAACTACTAACGCAGAAAAAGAAATATGACGTCATTGGAATCACTGAAACTTGGTGGGACGATACACGATTGGAATACACGGCTAGAAGAATACAACTTATTTGCGAGAAAGACTTGATAAACGAGGAGGAGGTGTCGCATTGTATGTTAGAAAAGCGTATATCTACAGAGATCCAAGCTTCACAGACTAGGAGTTCTGTGGAAACCGTTTGGGTAAGAATACAAGGACAAAACAATGGAAAGGATACCATTGTAGGCATTTACTACAGGCCGCCTGTGCAAGCTGAAGATATGGATGAACTCTTTATGCATCAAATGGGCAAGTTCTCCAAAAAATATGACATAGTGGTCATGGGAGATTTCAACTATTCAGACTTTTGTTGGGATTCTCTCTCAGGCAAAACAGGTCAAACAAATTCTTATCCTCTCTTGCTGACAACTTTATCTTCCAAAAGGTAGGGGAGAAAACAAGGGGATTTGCTACCTTGGATCTAATCCTTATAAAACAGGGAGGAAATGGTTGAGGAGGTAAGAGTGGCTGGGACCCTAGGAGCTAGCGACCATGCTATTTTAGAATTTTGGTTAACTAGAGGAGGAAGACCTGTGAAGACTCAGACGTCAAGGTTAGATTTCAGAAATGCAGATTTTAAGGGATTCAGACAGAGAATCAGAGAGATCCAATGGCTGGATATCCTTAAGGACAAAAATGTCCAGGAAGGATGGGAAATTGTGAAAAATTAGATTCTCAAAGCACAATCGTTAACAATTCCAAAAAGAGGGAAGAATAGCAAACATTTAAGGAAACCAGGATAGGTGAACACAGAATTTAAACATGCTAAAAAGGAAGAAAAATGTTTATCAAATGGAAAGAGGGAGGCATATCTAAAGAAGAATATAATGCTGTCTGCAGAACCTGCAAGGGACACATCAGATTAGCTAAAGCTGGCAATGAAATAAGGATTGCAAGAGACGTCAAAAGCAATAAAAAAGGATTTTTGGGACATGTAAAAAGCCAAAGATGCTATAGGATTTTTACAAGATGAAAATGATGAAATGGTAAGAAAGGATGTTGAGAAGGCCAAACTTTTAAATTCCTATTTTGCATCTGTTTTCTGTCAGAAAACTGTTCTTCACTGTCCTATTAAAGGAATAGAAGAATCCAGGCCATCTATAAACAGAGATCGTGAGGGAATACTTAGCTAACATAAATGAATTCAAGTCTCCAGGTCCAGATGAATTACACCCCACAGTACTGAAGGAGGTAGCAGAAGAAATTTTTGAACCACTCTCCATAATCTTTGAAATTCTTGGAAAACAGGAGAAGGCCCAGAAGACTGGAGAAGAGCAAATGTTCCTATCTTCAAAAAGAGGAAGAAGGTGGACCCAGGGAACTATAGGCCGGTGTGTGACTTCTATAACAGGAAAGATCTTTGAATAAATTTTTTAACATGTAAGTACCTGGATAAGAATGAAGTGATTAACCAGAGTCAGCATGGGTTTGGAACTAAAAAGTCATGTCAGACTAACAATTTCCTTCTACGACAGAATCACTAACTGGGTGGATCAGGGAAATGCTGTGTGGTGTCTCCTGACTTCAGCAAAGCATCTCACACAATCCTTATTGAAAAAATGGCTAAGTATGGATTGGACAAGGCAACTGTTAGGTGGATTCATAACTGGCTTAGTGATCGGACCCAAAGAGTGGTCATAAACGGCTGCACATCCAGTTTTAAGAATGTCTCAAGTGGGGTACCACAGGGCTCTGTCCTGGGGTCTGTATTGTTCATCTTTATCAAATGATTTAGATGAAGGATTTGAGGGTAAACTGATTAAATTTGCTGATCAGACAAAGTTAGGAGGGATAGCTAATACTAGGGGAGGGGGAGAGAGGGGGGGAGAGGGGGAGAGAGAGAGAGAGGATTCAAAAAGATAAATAAACTGGAGCAGTGGGCAGCGACTAACAGAATGGTTTTTGGCAGGGAAAAATGCAAAGTACTGCATCTGGAAAATAAAAATGAAAAAAGCATACACAGAATGGGGGGAATAGAACTAAGCAACAGCACATGTGAAAAAGACTTTGGTATACTAATAGATCATAAACTGAACATGAGTCAACAGTGTGATGCAGCAGCAAAAAAGCAAATACAATTCTGGGATGTATTAACAGAAGCATACAGTCTAGATCACATGAAGTCATTATCCCCCTGTACTCCTCTTTGATCAGACCTCATCTGGAATACTGTGTCCAGTTTTGGGCACCACATTTTAAAAAAACACATCAACAAACTGGAGACAGTTCAGAGAAGAGCGACCAGAATGGTGACCGGTCTGCAAACACGTCCTATGAGGAACGGTTACAGGATTTGGGAATGTTTAGCTTGCAAAAAAGACTAAGAGGAGACTTAATAGCTGTCTACAAATATCTCAAAGGCTGTCACATTGTAGAAGGATCATCTTTATTCTCATTTGTACAAGGAAAGACTAGAAGCAATGGGATGAAACTGAATGGGAGGAGACAATAGATATTAGAAAAAACTTTTTGACAGTGAGGGTGATGAATGAGTGGAACAGGCTGCTACAAGAGGTGGTGATTTCTCGTTCAATGGAAGTCTTCAAAGCAGGCTGGACAGACATCTGTCTGGGATGGTTTAGTGAATCCTGCATTGAGCAGGGGGTTGGACACGATGACCCAGGAGATTCCTTTCAACTCTAATATTCTAGGATTCTATGATCATTTTAGCTGAACAGCAGATCATTGTCTGCAATTCTTTATAAGTTTTACCCTCTCCAATCAGCTTTTTAATCAAAGTACACTGTTCTTCTGAACAATGGGTCAAATGACATATTTCTCAGGCTTTCAAGGAGAAAAGCATGTACAACATGTCCTGGCTTCACCCTTATGTTAGGGCCACCTGATTCACACCTATCTCTTCACAGAATGATTGACCTCACTAATTGAACTCCACATTTTGAACACACCCCCTTTCAATTAATTATTCAAATTAGACTAAAAAACCTGCAGATCATGAATGCGGAGTCTGGTAGTTTTCTTAGAATCCACAGCACCAGCCTTCCAGGAGAGTATGCTTCACTTGGGGAGTGTGTGATGGTGTTGTGAAGGCGTTTTCTTCACCACAGAAGGGATTCTGCAGTCATCCACCAATGTTGTCTTCCGTGGACATCCAAGCCTTTGGAGTTCCCAAACTCACCAGTGTACTCTTTTGGCTGCTTTTAATATTTCTACTCTCTTTGATGGATTTATTTTTGCAGCCCAATGATGCTCTCTTCCATTCCACATGTTGTGGGTTCATAGAAACACATGGAATTGGGGGAGGTATGGAAGATGACCACATTGACGATTAGGAATCCATAGATCTAGTTGGAGTCTGTCCGGTGGGTGCCGCACCTGCTGGTGACTGCAGCCATGTGGTAAAGTAAGTGTGGTACAGTAAAGGGTGTTTTACTGGATGGGAGATAACCTGCTGGGAGAAGTGTAACGTCTGACCGGGTTTTTCACTAAAGACAGCACCTGCGAAGATGTCATGGTCACGTGATCAGCCCATGTGTTGTCTACCTCACCGGTGGGAGGAGTTATGGGCTATGTAATGGAGGTTGGTGTTTGGCACATGGTGAGAGTGTGTCTGGAAGTTACAGGAACTTGGCTGGACTTAGCCTGAACTTGTATACAGGGTCCCCGTGCTGCAGAACTATAGCAGCAAGACTCAACAACCCTGGGAATGGCACCTGGCGGACGCCGCAGGACCTGGCAGCCGCTTACTTTAGCACGTCCCGTGCAAGGGGTGAGTCTGGGACCAGTGGTTCGCCAAGCTGGAGTATATTTGTTTTTCCTTACTTTGTTAATCTGCCGTTTGCAACGTGACGTTAAACCACTGAAATTGGACTTTAAGCCTGTGTGTTGCCTCGTTACTGCAGCCCTGCCATTACCTACCAGAGCGAATCCCTACAATTGGTGGACTGAATGCGGGCAAACGCAGTGAGGCCAGGCTGTTTTTTGTATTTTTGATTTGTACCCCAGCCTATGTCCTGGGTGAAACGAGTGGCACAGACCCAGGCGGGGAACTTTCCAGAAATGGATGCCACGGTAAAAACGCTCATAGAGGCCATGCGACAGCAGCAGGAGGCCATGCGACAGCAGGCTAGGCAGCAAGAAACCAATCAGCTGTTGATACAGCATATCACGACAGCAATACCGAACTAGAGAAAAACTCAAATTTGTGGTCGAGATAAAAAATAAAAATATATATAAAAAAATATAAAATGAGAGATCATAAAATATAATTAAAATACCTTTATTGGACAATAGTGGTAAATAGTAACAAAAGTAAAAAAGGTAAAAAGCATTGTGTGCTCATACAATCAAAGATATATACTGTATACCTGTATAGGTTATCAATAGAATCACAGCGGCCCGAATATATAACACTATAGTTTAAAAAAAAAAAAAAGTGAATATACACTTCTTAATATGCCTCCCTTATATAAAAGTGACAATAAGAATAGGGAGCCAAAGTATAAATATATAGGCTCAATAAAGTGATAAGTGCACTAAGGCTGGAGTCGCACACAACGAAAAAAAAAAAAAAAAAAAAATAAAAAAAAAATCGGTCCCATTTTAACGGTCTGAAATCACACAAAGGTATCTTAACCAGTGATTCGTTTTTTATGCGATTTTTCTTCATTTAGGATCCGTTTGACATCCGTCTGGCGAGATTTTCTCGCAGGGTAGCTAAATGGACATATAATGGAGCCCAATTACAGGTTTCCGTACACAAACGAATTAATAGATCTAGACACATTAAATAAATAAGCCTCAGTGACGTCAGTGGGAGTCCCTGCAATTTAATACAACGAATTAACCCCTTAAATGAACCCCTACAACTCAAAAATTTTACCCACAAGCCCTCATATAATTAATAGTGATAGACATAAAAAAAACAAACCATGAAATGAAATGGTTAACTATATGTAAACCATGTGTCATTTCACGTCGGGCAGGAGAATGTTATACAAAAGCCGGCAAATGTTTCAGCGGCTATTCTGCAATTAAGAGCTGTATGAATTAGAAATTTTATATATATATATATATATATATATATATATATATATTAGAAAATATATATATATATATATATTTTATTTAATGTGTCAAAATCTATTAATTAGTTTCTTTATTTAACCGGACACTGTGATGTTACTGTATTTTGGCAAAAAAAAATGCCGGCTTTTGGTGCGATTTTATCGCAACTCACATATCTGGTCCGTTTTCAATCCAATTTTTTCACGCCCCCATAGACTTGCATTGTCGAATCCGATCCGAAAATCGGTGACAATCGCAGCACGCTGCGATTGTCTCGATCCGAGGATCGGATCCGATCAAAAATCGCATGATGTGAGCTGCCCCATAGAAAAACATTGGGACGAATGCAATGCGATTTTTTATCGCATTGCATTCGTCCGTTTTAATCGCCAGTGTGACCCCGGCCTAAATCCAAAAATCCATAATTTAAACAAAGGAGAACACATTGGTGCTATGTGCATATAAAGAGCTAAGTGCAGAGCAAAACCAAAAAGGTGAGGGAAAGCTAATAGGGGTGTATACCTTTAAGGATCGCATAGTGACTGATACGTTTTGGAAGGCTTTGCCCCCTCCCTCCAGACATGGGTCGGACAGGCATCCCCTACTAATTCCATGCAGATGATAAACCTCATAGAAAAGGTATGGGGCTACCAAAGAGCTATACAGGGAGGGACTCCCCAGAAGGTAACAGGAAGGTTCCCCAAGTCTCCTCCCTTGGTTCGGCGAGCGGAGCCCAGGAAGGCCGCTCAGGACTTATCTGGGGAAGTAAGGAGCCCCATAATCTGCTGGCGGTGCCAGGAACCAGGTCATATGAGAGCTGATTGCCCCAACCTGGCTGAGTCCATGGACACAAACTTTGGGTACCGCCAGTCTCACTATGCCGAACCAATGCGTGCAATGGGCACCCCGAAAGGTCCCAATATGGAACATTTGTGTCGGGTTGAAGTGGAGGGCACCCCAGCTGTGGCCCTATTGGACTCGGAGTCTTGTAACCCTGGTACGAGCCAGCTGGATACGAACCAGCGAGTATACGGGTCGGAAAATAAGGGTGTTGTGTATACATGGGGTCTTAAAAGACTATCCCACCGCACTAGTGGTGATAAACACACCAGCGGAAAGGCAGTGCCACGAGGTGGGGGGTTGTGAGTAATTTGCATTATGAGGTGATAATTGGAAGAGACTTTCCTTTATTTTCTGTGCTGTGGCCATCTGTTGTCCCACCCACGGAGCAATTGCCGGCACCAGAGGCAACCAGGTTACATTCTCCAGAAGTAGGGCATGAACCTCGTGGCCCGGAGTAAGAAGTACTGGCGGTAGGGGTAACCTTCCCTTCGGTGGAGGAGGGGAAGAATTCTCCCATAAAAGGTATTCGCTGGAGAGGTGGAAGACTTGCCGCCGGGACCCGAGTTGTCAGACTTGAATGTATCAGGTGACAATTTTGGTACGGCACAACTCCGAGACCCTACTTTGGCCCGGGCCAGAGAAAATGTACTGTTTGTCAATGGGGAACCCAAACAACCTGGGGCAGCTACAGTGCTGCCACGCTTTGAGCTACACCAAGATTTGTTGTACCGAGTGGAGAAAATCCGTCTGGGAACTGGTAGAACAGTTACTGGTACCTCAGACATATCGTAGGCTGGTAATGGACTTAGCGCATGCGCATGTACTTGGTGGGTATTTGGGCCAAAAGAAAACCCTAGACCGAATTCTGCAGCGGTTCTACTGGCTAGGTGTCCATGAAGAAGTTAAACAGTACTGTAATTCCTGTCCAGTGTGCCAGGTAACCAGTCCCCAGCCTCACTTTCGGAGTCCTTTGGTGCCTTTACCGATCATAGAAGTACCCTTTGAGAGAGTGGCAATGGATCTGGTCGGGACTCTCAAGTCGGCAAGGGGACACCAACACATCTTGGAAGTTCTAGATTATGCTACCCAATATCCTGAGGCCATTCCTATGCGCTACACATCATCTAAGCTTATAGCAAAGGAACTCATGGGTATGTTTTCGTGGGTGGGAATTGCTCAAGAAATTTTAACGGACCAGGGAACCCCCTTTAAGTAAAAAATTATGAAGGAACTGTGCCGTTTGCTAAATGTTAAACAGTGGCGCACATCGGTCTATCATCCCCAAACAGATGGCCTGGTAGAAAGGTTCAATAAGATGCTGAAAAGCATGTGAAAAAGGCAGTTTCCAAAGATGGGAAGGACTGGGATCTCTTGCCATACTTGTTTGCCGTGCGGGAGGTGCCTCAGGCATCTACGGGGTTCTCGCCCTTTGAACTATGGTACGGCAGACATCCATGGGGCTTACTCGATATAGCCAAAGAGGCCTGGGAGAACCAACCTACCCCCCACAAAAGTAGAACATGTTGCAATAATGCAAAAAAGAATGGAGACACTCCTACCCTTAGTCCGGGAACAAATGGAAGCAGCACAACAGTCACAGTCTCGGTCTATAACCGGGGAGCTCGGGTAAGAACCTTTAGCCCTGGGGATCGGGTGTTGGTACTTGTGCCTACGTTGATAGCAAATTTCTAGCAAGGTGGCAGGTACCCTGTGAGATCATGGAAAAGGTGGGGCCAGTCGACTACAAGGTACACCAGCCAGGACAGAGAAAGCCAGAACAGGTTTACCATGTTAATTTGCTTAAACCATGGAAAGATAGACAAAACATTGGTGGGGATAGTCCATTGCCTGCGTTTCAGATGGAGAAGGCTCCATCACCTCGGGGCGAGGCAGGAGAAGCACAACCCGCAGTCAAAATTGCAGACACTTTGTCTCCTATTCAGGTTCAGGAGGTCCGGGAGTTCATTAGCTGAAATACAGATGTTTTTTCGGAGCTCCCCGGACGCACCTCCCTAATCCAACATGACATTGTCACGGAGCCACAGGCCAACTAAAGCCATATCGGGTGCCTGAGGCCCGGCGACAAGCCATCTCGGAAGAGCTAAAAACTATGCTACAGTTAGGGGTCATAGAAGAGTCCCAAAGTGAGTGGGCTAGCCCAATAGTCCTGATACCCAAGCCTGATGGGTCTCTAAGATTCTGTAATGATTTCAGAAAACAATGACATTTCAAAGTTTGACGCCTACCCTATGCCCCGGGTTGATGAGTTGAGCGATTTGGGCAGGCACGGTATTTTACAACTCTGGACCTCACAAAAGGTTACTGGCAGGTACCCCTAACATTGGCAGCGAAGGAAAAAATGGCTTTTGTAACACCCGAGGGGCTGTTCCAGTATAAGGTGTTACCCTTTGGGTTGCATGGCGCACCAGCAACGTTCCAGCGATTAATGGATATTGTTCTCCGTCCCCATCGCTGCTATGCCTCAGCCTATCTAGACGATATTATTGTGTACAGCACCGACTGAGAAAGTCACTTAGCAAAAGTACAGGCAGTGATAGACTCTCTGTGACAAGCAGGGCTAACTGCCAACCCAAAGAAGTGTTCCATAGGGTTGGAGGAAGCTTGGTACTGGTTACCTGATTGGGAGAGCAATTCTCAAGCCTCAAGTAAACAAAGTGGAGGCAAGTCAGAACTGGCCCCATCCCCTCACAACAAAACAGGTAAAAGCATTTTTAGGTTTGGTGGGATATTACAGGCGGTTCATTCCCAACTTTGCAACTCTGTCCGCGCCTTTAACAGACTGCTTAAAAGGGAGGAAATCTCTGATGGTCCACTGGAATGATCAATTAGAGGAGGCCTTATAAAGTTAAAAGGGGTACTGTGTGGTACACCCGTCCTTATCACTCCAAATTTCAAAAAAAGAGTTCATTGTGCAGACGGATGACTCTGAGATAGGGCTTGGGGCCGTGCTGTCTCAAGAGAGCTTGGGGCAGTGCTGTCTCAGGAGGTTAACAGGGAAGAGCATCCCGTTAGTTTCCTAAGCCGGAAGTTTACCCCAGCTGAAACCAGGTACAGTATTATGGAGAGGGAGTGCCTGGCCATTAAGTGGGCACTTGAGTCTCTTCGCTATTATTTGCTGGGGAGAACATTTCGTTTGGTGACAGATCATTCCCCGCTTACGTGGATGAGTCAAGCTAAGGAGAGGAATGCCCGAGTCACCAGGTTGTTCTTGTCCCTGCAAAATTTTAAATTTTCAGTAGAACATCAGGCAGGCAGACTACAGGGGAATGCAGATGCCCTGTCCAGAGTTCACTGTATGTCATGTGTCCACCCCCTTAGGCCTGTTTCACACATCCGTTTGTCACTATCAGTCAAAATCCGTATTTTCCTCTTTTGCTACATGTTTAACCCTAAATCCAATCTGGCTGCTGGATAATAAAAAAAAAAAAAAAAAAATCACTCTCTCCGCCTCATCGCCCGAGATCTCGCCTCCACTCACAGCGACATCGCCCGAGATCTCGCCTCCTCTGACCGCTACATCGCCAGTAGTCATTTTTTCTTTTCAGCCGCGGTTCCTTTAAAATTCCGAAATCGGCGGATCCTGGCGCACCAACGGTCCGGTGGCTCCCATTGGTGTTTCATCGCCCACGGATCCGTTATCCGCCATTTTAGCGGCTGCCAACACACAGGAAAAACGTAAGTGTGAAACAGGCCTTAGGGTTGAACATAAGAGGGAGGTATGTGGTACAGTAAAGGGTGTTTTACTGAATGGGAGATACATTTCTCCCAGCAAGTTAATGTTTGGCCAGGTTTTTCCCTAAATACAGGACCTGCGATGATGTCATGGTCACGTGATCAGTCCATGTCATGTCTACCTCACTTGTAGGAGGGGTTATGGACTATGTAATGGAGGTTGGTGTTTGGCACATGGTGAGAGTGTGTCTAGAAGTTACAGGAACTTGGCTGGACTTAGCCTGAACTTGTATACAGGATCCCCGTGCTGCAGGACTATAGCAGCAAGACTCTCAACAACCCTGGGAATGGCACCTGGCGGATGCCGCAGACCTGGCAGCCGCATAGTTAAGCCTGTCCCGTGCAGGGGGTGAGTCTGGGACCAGTGGTTCTCCAAGCTGGAGTATATCTATGTTTTTCCTTACTTTCTGTTAATCTGCCGTTTGCAACGTGACATTAAACCACTGAAATTGGATTTTAAGCCTGTGTGTTGCCTCGTTACTGTAGCCCTGCCATTACCTACCAGAGCAAATCCCTACACAAGGTAGGGATTTCATCCGGACATCCAACCCAGAGAAAACAAAATACTTTATTGCTAGAGTCACATACAACAAACCTCAGAGCCTGACGAGTTTCAAGTGTACAACAACACACTTAAAATGTAATAACGGGCGATCAAAAGATCGCAGCTACACCAAAATTGTATCATTAAAAATGTCAGCTCGGTACGCAAAAAATAAGCCCTCACCCAACCCGAGAGATCACAAAAAATGGAATCGGTACGGGTCTCGGATAATGGTGCAATTTTTTGTTTTCTAGCAAACTTTGGAATCTTTTTTCACCACTTAGATAAAAAAAGAACCTAGACATATTTGGTGTCTATGAACTCGAAATGACCTGGAGAATCATAATAAAAGGTCAGTTTTAGCATTAAGTGAATCTAGCAAACGAGCCAAAACAAAAAACAAGTGTGGGATTGCACTTTTTTTTGCTCTGGGAAGAAGGGGAGCAAAAAATGAAAACGCAAAACCGAAAAAAGCTCCGGTCATTAAGGGGTTAATAATAATATGGTCAGCTATCCTCTTTTTAATTTTTGTCTGGCATAAGCTATATAATACAATTGGCACTTATTGAGCTGCATACAATATATTACATGACTAGACTCTCTATTAATGAAGGATTTAATTTGATAAGACGTGCCCTGTAGAAAAAAAAAAAAAAAAAAGGTGCGTTTTCTATTATCACACGATACATCTGCTGGTAGCACATTTAAAGAAGCCTGTGATGGAAATCCAAGACAGATGATTTAGGGCTACAGACCACACTTGGTACAGGATGTCACCAAATGACTGGCCTCTTTTGGCCACAAACTTGTACCCGCCTTGAAATTGGACATGACATCAAAGTACATTGAAGTGTCAATCATCCAAACAGCACGTCATCAACATACCTGCCATACCAAGCTACATGTGGAGAAAAGAGGTTGTATACAGAAAAAAAATAAATAAATAAATTAGAAAACTCCTCCCAACACGACAGAAAAAGAATTGCGAGTGATGGTGAAAATTTTGAGCCCATCGGACACCGAGAACTTGAAGAAAAACGAGGAACCTAAAAGAAAAATTATGATTTAACAAATAATCAAGTGATAATATAAATTGTTTTATGAGAGCTGATGAATATACACTATAGTTATTCAAATAGTATTTTTGCCACGATGGCCAAGGAATGAGGGATCGATGAGTACAAATTGACCACATCACAAGTGGCGAACAAAAAATTGGATTGCCATAAAAACATAACAAAACCCCTTAATACTGAAGATGTATCATTCAGGTGCCCAGGGGTCCTGGAAAAAAGGGTCGGAGATGGTTGTTAACCCATTCACTTTGGTGCTCATTTAGTGATCCAACACCAGATATTATTGGTCGTAGGGTAGGTGGAAAGACCCCTTTTGTGTTTAGCCCATAAAAATGGAAGTGATGGGATGATCTGGTAGCAACCAATGGTAAATTTTAGAGTTCAAAACACCAAGTCTCACACCTTCATTCAGACATGAGGATAGCTCACTTTTAAAGGCTTATTGTTAGATTGGTATTATTCTGCAAATCCCTGACAGCATCAAATCAGGGTTTATTGAAATTACCTCCCAATCCAGCAACACAGGTGTCTGTATGCAATATTTAGAGTTCCCTTTCGACCAGTGACTGGAAAAAATATAAAGAGTTGACCTGTATTACAAAGGGTAATCTGATGGATACGATTGAGTGACACCTGTGTTACTATCCGGTATTTTAGACATTTCTGTCGTTATTTTGAAGGGAAGGTAAAGTCAATAATGCAGTTTGCTCCGTGACAAAGAAGCGTCATTGTCCATCATGTGTATTCTCAGAAGGGTCCTCACTTGAAATTGATTATTCCTTAAAAAAATGTTTTTTGATAGTCAGCAGGCAAGTGAAACGATTCATGTCCTTAATGGCGTGAAATAAATTGCATTTCTGTGCAGTAACATAATTAAGTCCTTTCGCTAAGATATCAATTTGTATGTAGGGAGGATAGAATAACTGGAGTCAAGATGGTGACACTTTGCAGGATTTTTTCTAGCGGTAATGCCTGCATCTTCTCTCCCGGTTCCTTGGTCTCCTGCCCCTCCTCCTACCGCGTTTTTTGAAGAAGACTGACTGTTCATATTTTGTGTCTGTACCAGAAAGATGTCAGTTCCACTGTCGGTGGCAAACAGATGTTCCTTTGAAAATCATATTGTCGGTTGTAGGAGCGATTTTTAAGATGGACCTAAAAAGACTCAGTTTCCTTTGGACCATGTGTACACCTTATCGTTTTTGTAATCAAGAGAATCTCAGAAATTTAAATTTTTTTGCTTTTAATAAGTTTCTTCTAAAGAGTTTAAATGGTCCATCAGTTTCTTCATGAGCTGATTATAAACAAGGGTGTCAGATTTTTCCAGCTCCCATTTGACTTTATCAATGTCAATTTTTAAATTCCTTAAGAAAAGTTTCTTCAAAGGAAACAATCAAATTCATCCAATTCAATAAGCACTGTGCCAAAATAGAGTTCCAATCAGTCAAAAAAATGGTCTGAGAAAATGTACGCGGTGGATTTTTTAATACACAAACCTCTGAGAATCATGTTTTTTTTCAACATATTTCTTTATTGTATTGTAGTTCCACCACGTAGACAACTGTTGGCCAATTTTTCCAACCTCTAAAATAGAGCTTTTGTTTCTGAAGATTGGTTATTATGAATGTACACATTATCAAACGTGATTCTGTAGCCATATTGTGGTTATTGTACGGTAAATGTTAGACTCCAACACATGTAACTTGGACAAGCGATCGTAGCGGAAATGTAAAGTCAATAAATTAAAAGACTAGTAGAAGTTGACAAACAGCTTCCAAATGCAAATGACACCTGGAATCAGCTCCAGACCTTTTACCTGCTCAACCGATGATGGCTTAACAAGGAAATAGCCCTTGCAGCCCATTAACGAGATTCTGAGATACTTGTCCAATTACTTTACATCCCTTTAATATACTGCTGCCTCTTTTTAAAGAGCTATAACTCTTAAACCCTTCCTTAATTCTGCTCTACAGCTGAAGTACCGATCACATTTGAAATTCTCAATATGGTCTCTGAAATGTGATAAAAAAAAAAGAACTAAAATTCCCAGTAAGGATGCAGAATAGACTTACATGTGCATGAGTAATGCTAGGAGAGCAGTTGAGGGATCCTGTGCTCAGATATCTGGAAGGTGCGCCGCACACACCTCGCTGACACATTCCTAGCACCAAGGCAGTCAATCATTAACCTGCTTTTCTCCATAGAGGAAGTGCAAGCAGGTCTCTCACCTCCACCCAGGTGAAACTGCTCAGCGGGTTACATATCACTTTCACCAGCCAAAAGCCTGAAGTGTCAATAAGAGCGAGGTTGCCAAACCACAGGAGGCAACATAAGGAGATCAGCACCTGGAGCTTGTGCCACGTCACAATCTCCAAAGCTGTGCGCAACATCTTGAAAATACAAATCATACATTTCAAAACATGGTCGTGGGTTGCGAAAAAATTCACCCCCTTGGCATTTTTCCTGTGTTGCTACCTCACAACCTGGAATTTCACTTTTTTTGTTGGCTTGCATCGGTTTATGTAAAGAAAGTGCCTACAGCTGTGAACATTACTTTTCTTTTCATTGTGAACCACAAAAGATAGGACAAAATAACTTAAAAATTTTTTTTGTGTAACTAACTATTGACCCTCCTAAAGTCAGTACTTTGTAGAGCCTCCTTTTGCAGCAGTTACAGCTGCAAGTTGCTTTGGATAGGTCTCTGAGCTTTCCACATTTTGCCACTGGGATTTTTGCCCATTTCTCAAGACAAAACTGATCCAGCTCCTTCAAATTAGGAGGTTTCCTCTGGTTAACAGCAATCTTCAAGTCTGACCACATATACTCAATTGAGTTAAGGTCAGGGCTTTGATTAGGCCACTTCAGAACATTTACACTTTTCCCACTTAAACCACTTTAGGTTATTGTCTTGTTAGAAGGTGAACCTCTGTCCCAGGCTCAAGTCTGACTGAAACAGGTTTTACTCAAGAATATCCCTAAATTTTGACTATCCATCTTCCCTTCAACTTGGACTATTGTCCCCGATCACGAAAAAAATCCCCGCATTATGATGCTGCCGCCACCACCACCACCATGTTTCACTATGGGAATGGTGTTCTTGGGCTTGAGCTGTGTTGGTTTGGTGCCTGCCATAGCGTTTACCTTGGTGGCCAAAAAATTCCATTTTGGTTTCATCTGACCACAGCACCTTCCTCCATACATTTGGGGAGTCTCCAGCGTCTTTTGGCAAACTGAAAACAAGCCTTACACACAAATTGTAAGTAAAGGTTTTTTTCTGCCCAATGTTCCATAAAGGTCGCCTCTATGGAGTGTACAGCTTATTGTGGTCATATGGACAGATACTCCAGTCTCTGCCTGGGAAACCCGCAGCTCTTTCAGGGTTACCTTTGGTCTTTGTGCGGCCACTCTAATGCCCTCCTTGCCAGGCCTAAGAGTTTTGGTGTGCTGTCCTCTATTGGCAGGTTTGTTGTGGTACCATTATTCTTTCCATTTGAGGATAATGGATTTGATGGTGCTCCATGGGATCATCAGATTTTTTTTTTTTTTTTAACAACCCAACACTGATTTGTACTTCAACAACTTTGTCACTGACATGTTTGGAGATCTTCCTTGGTCTTCGGGGTGGTGTTTGGTTAGTGGTGCCTCTTGTTAATGGTGTTGCAGCCTCTGTGGCCTTTCAGAGAAGGTAAACAGACCATGTGACCCTTAAAAGGCACAGGGGGACATCCTCTCACTAAGCATGTGACTTATGAAGAGAATCGATTGCTCCAGAAATGTTTAGGGACTTTAAAGCAAAAGGAAAGAATACATATGCACATGCCAATTTTAGTTATTTAATCCCATAAATGTATGCCTATATTTTTCTCACTTCAACTTATACTAATGCTGAAGCATCATACACAAATAGGATTACAAAAATATTTACACAGGTTGGAACGTAACAAAATAGGTAAAAAGCCAAAGGGGGGGGGGGAACAATTTCATAAGCCACTGTATACCAACAAAGGGGGCAGTAGAAACCAGCAACAGCAAAAGTGCAAGATAAAATAAACCTGCATCAGACATACAACCGCCGGCAATACCAGTGCAGAACAGTCACCCAGAAACAGCTGTCACCAGAAGAGCGGCCCTCACCTCTCAGCAGTGTAAATCTGCAACAAGGTGGAGTAGCGGATGTCACAACGTGGCACCAAAGCCCCTCCAATATCAGCCAGAGTCTTGGAAATCTGTGCCAGAGTGTTTGCACTTCCACGCACACTTCTACCACAGGTGGAAGCTGCAGCCACTCTGCCAGCCTGGCCACAATGCTGCTCTGCAGAGATTTACCTGCTCTTATTGACACAGCCCAGCGAAGCATTTAACCCTCCCATCACATCTCAGACTACTCCGCTTACCCCGGCACTACAAAGACCACACAATGTGGCAAAGTGCAAGCTCTTGGGCCCCAACATATCAATCACTGTAGAAGAAGAACTTCAAGGCAAAACCAGTGAGCAAAGTGCAGGTAACTGCATACCGATCACTGGTTAACCATACAGATCAAGTCCATCACGCCCTAGACCAAACAGTGCAAGGTGCCAATCAATAATTAAACGCGACGTCAGCCCTGCCAAACAAATCAATGGCAAAGTCTGTTGCGGTCTGCAGGACTTGGCAGAAGATGAATAGAGCAAGCAGCCTAGACCCGAGTGCTATGGCCAGGGGCATTGTGCGTAGGGAGAAAGTCACATACGCTATGGCCTATATTAGGATCTAAGAACTTGCCATTAGGGATGCATAAACCCATACTGGAAAGTTCAGGGTTCGTACTGGACACCTAGTATCCGGTACAGAACATGGACTTTTTACTGTACGTCCGGTTTCCTGTTCAGGTTCACCAGTCTAATAAAGCTTGTTGAAAGGCTGCAGCATATCCAATCAACAAGCTTTTAGACAGTGGGCACTTCTGGAGCCTTCACAGCCATGCCAAGTATTAGCATGGCTGTGATTGGCGGATGCATCGTTAGTGTAAGGACAGGACACATCTGGATTGGGGGGACAGAATCTGACTGCGCACTCTGCAAATGCAAAGCTGTGTGTACTCTGTAACCCCTATATGTGCTACCTACTGTGCTAAAAGCCGCTGTGTGTACTCTGCACTCCCTACCTGTGGGAGTACTGTGCTAAAAGCCACTGTGTACTCTGCACCCCCCGCCTGTGGGAGTACTGTGCTAAAAGCCACTGTGTGTACTCTGTGCCTGTGGGACTACTGTGTTAAAAGTTACTGTGTGTACTGTGCACCCCCCTGCCTGTGGGAGTACTGTGCTAAAAGCCACTGTGTGTACTGTGCGCCTGTGGGACTACTGTGCTAAAAGCCACTGTGTGTACTCTGCACCCCCCCTCTTCCTGTGGGACTACTGTGCTAAAAGCCACTGTGTGTATTCTGCGCCCCCCCCGCCTGTGGGAGTACTGTGCTAAAAGCCACTGTGTGTACTGTGTGTCTATGGGACTACTGTGCTAAAATCCACTGTGTGTACTCTGCACCCTGTGGAAGTACTGTGCTAAAAGCCACTGTGTGTACTGTGCACCTGTGGGACTACTGTGCTAAAAGCCACTGTGTGTACTGTGCACCCCCTTGCCTGTGGGACTACTGTGCTAAAAGCCGCTGTGTACTCTGCACCCCCGCCTGTGGGACTACTGTGCTAAAAGCCACTGTGTGTACCCCGCACACCCCACCTGTGGAAGTACTGTGCTAAAAGCTAGTGAGTGTACTCTGTAACCACTATATGTAGTAGTAGTAGTAGTAGTAATAGTAGTACTGTCCTGTAAGCCACTGTGTATTCTGTAACCCCTATATGTAGTAGTACCTTCCTGTAAACCGCTGTGTGTACTGTGCACCCCCCTATAGGCGTAAGGTGCTAAAAGCCACAGTGTGCGCTCTGTAACCCCTATATGTAGTAGTATTGTCCCTAACATGCTGTGTGTTTTCTAGTAGTCCGAGAAATAATTGGCATCAACCGTCTAGTTGCCATTTTTAGGCCAAAAATATTTTTTCAGGACCACTGTGTTTTTTTCTAATAGTGTTGCAAATAAATCTACTCTGCCACCATCTCTTTGTGATTAGTGTTTACAAAATCAAACTTCCAAAAAACGAAGAGGGCATCAAATAAGGGACGTGGCGATGCTTGTGTAGCTGCTGATGGTGGTAATGCAGCTGATGCAGGAAGAGGACGAGGTCATTCTGCACCTGTTACGTGCACAATTACAACACCTTCCAATGACGCACGCAGGTGACAGGACATTATGCCTCCTTTCGTAGGCTCGAATACTGCTACACTAATGGTAAGGCCACAAGATGTTGGCTGAGAGTAGCTCCAGTTCCTTCATATTATCTTCCACCTGGTCCAGTGGAGAAAGCACACAGTTGGCACCTGAGGACCACGGTCATCTGGCTTCCACCTCACCCCCTTGCAAATCAGCCAAGCAGTCTGTGCCGCACATCATTGGGCAGTATTAGGGCATGTTTCCACGTTCAGGATTCCATCAGGATTTGCTGCAGATTGGATGCTGCGTAGAGCCGCAGCACATCAAAAGAGGAAGCAGGGTACAATGCCACAGTGGGCGGCATCTAGCCAGCACATCGGCTGCTACTGAACACCGCACAGCTGTTATAAGCTCACCAAAGACAGCCCAAACGAAGAGCTCCCTGGCATTGCATTTCTTTAGAGAATGTGCTGCCAACAAGAGACAGGTGGATTGCACTCTGCCCTCAGACCCTGAAGCGAGGCAGAAATGCTCTGAACTCAAGTACCACTTGTTTGACGAGGCATCTGAAATCCAAGCACCAGATGCAGCGGAGCACAAGTCTTAAAAACCAAGACACATCTGAGTCTCCTCCTGCTCCCTCTTCTGCTGCAGTTTCAGCCTCTTCCTTCCAATCAAAAGGTACTGTGACCTCCATGCTTTGTGGGTGAAGTTTCTAAGTTGCTAATGTAGGAATACTGTATACAGGCCTCAGTTTCTGTGAGGGCATTGATAAGATTTTTATGTTATTCAATTAGTTTCTATTTTACCATGGTTCCTATTTTGCAGCCCACATAGCCTTGACTATGACCATTTTACAGCCTTGACTATGACCATTTTACAGCCATTTTAAAGCACAGAAGTTAAGGTGCTCATCGACCTCTACTGGGTTCGGGATCAATTTCAAGGTCAAATTTGGACCTGAACTTTTTACTGTGTTCGTTGAACCCGAACACCCACAGATTCACTCATCTCTACTTGCCATATTTCCAGGAGTCAATGTATAGGAAGTTACCAGAGAAGCAAATAATGCATCCAATCTACAGGAGACTGCTTGATTGCCAGGAGAAGCCAACAATGCACTGAATCTACAGGCGACTATCAGGAAGAGCAAAAAGTGCTCCAGACCATCAGAAATCAACAATGCACCCGATCAGCAGCAGAAAGCACGACCAATAGCAAACCATGCTCCGGTCTATGGGTGATCACGTCAGGATCCAGTCTACTGATATCACGATGTAACTGACCTGTCACCCACTTACTAAAGACAGAAAAATGGAACAAAATGTGTGTGAGTCACTGGAGTCAGCTGACATTCTCCACAACATTACACAGGAGGGTCTTTAAGCTACATATAGAAAGGAGTGGGGAGAATATAATATATTACATTATATAATTTGTACGAGGGGCTCACAGATCCTTAAGCTTCCAGTCGGAGGCTGGTCATGAGTCACCATGAATGTTAAATTTGTAAGGAATTTGCCCAGGCCTTACTGATAAAGGACTGGAGTAAAGCTATATCTATACTCCACCCATTACCCTGCAACATGAGGAGAGGGGAGGAAGGAATACTCCACATTGCTGTACATCAGCACACAATGCAGTTCTACGACACAGGCAGCTCAGAGGGCAAAGCTGGGCTCCTGGCCTTATATTGCCGGATATTCCTATGAGGCTTTACTGTTTACACATCAAACGGAAGACAAATCATAGAATCATAGAATCGTAGAGTTGGAAGGGACCTCCTGGGCCATCTGGTCCAACCCCCTGCTCAAAGCAGGATTCGCTAAATCATCCCAGTTAGATGTCTGTCCAGCCTCTGTTTGAAGACTTCCATTGAAGGAGAACTTCAATTCCCAGTGGTAACACACGGAGCCACCAACATGGCGTCAACTGACCCGAACTTCCAGTACATGGGGGCTGGTGGATCTTACTCAGTGAGATGTAATGGTTAGCAAGACTGGCAATGAGGGAATAAGTCCTAACCAGACATCTCGGATCACCACTTATCTCTAATGGCCAAAAAAGATTGGGCATGTCAAAAGATACCATCTGGAACTGGTGAAGAGCAGGGACTCCCATATTCACATTACATTGTCAACGGAGCCCAACAACAAAATGGCCAACTTTCATCTTATGGTCGTAAGCGCCTTCTTTACTGTTGGTTTATATGGGGGAACTCCTGATCTGCAAGAAACACCCATTTGGAGTACAGAACAAATTGCAGTAAGTACTATAGTGAGTGCCTGCACCCCATGTTTATACATGAGTGCAGTGGGCGAGGCCCCATTATATATCCACCCATAACACACGAGAACACATCTGGTCATCACACTGCGGGGTGCTCGTCTGCCTTATATACTTATTAGTGAGGGCCCCATGTTTTTGTCTGGGCTTCTCTTTTTTGGGAGAGGGGGTGATTTTCTGCCGAGAAGTCTGCTGTGGTGGAGTGACTCATATACACAGGCCCTCCTTGTTCTGACTACCTCACCTGGAAAAATGCAATGAGTATTCATCTGCTCCTAATCTATCATTACAGGAGGTATAATAAACCAGCAGACGAATAACGAACAAACAGGTCGGAGCAGAGCGTCCGTATCAGTTGCTCCATACAACTGCATATTGCCTCACAGATCATCTGATCACGTGGGATCTCGGCAGATGACCCCTGACCATAAAGGGTGGTATTACTAACACAAATACAATGGTAACGAGTGAAGATCAGTAACATCAAGTGCAGATATTTGTGGGATGAGTGGTAGAAAGAGGGCCACACAAAGTCTACAAATATGAAGGCGCTTGTCTTGCTGCCGTCAATCTAAATGAGGAAACTGTACGGAAGGACAATCACAGTACGATTATTCGCCTTATGCAGTTTGCACAGTATCGGCAGCAGGCCCTGCGTATACGATATGGCACACTGCTCGCCAGCTTGTATAAGGGGCAATAATATGGATGAGCGAACCCATAAATGCCTGCTCTGCTTATCGTTGTCTTTATGTGATATTACAATCTTTGCTCACCCCATAAAAGGTTTCAGTGACAACTGCACATAAACCAAGTGCAGATTGACAGGCCCAGGGGGGGGGGCTTCAGCGCGCCCCCAGCAGCCAGGCCCAGGGGGGGGCTCCCTTCAGCGCGCCCCCAGCAGCCAGGCCCAGGGGGGGGCTCCCTTCAGTGCATAAAATTTCCTTGTGTGCTGTATATACAGGTGTGCGCAGCAGAGACCCACATGGGGCGTACTGAGCCATTCAATGCACCCCCTGCCCTCGCCAGCCCACAGGAGGCTCCCCTTTAAAAGGATGTACCCGGCTGGGACTATATACCCCAGTCAGCCACAGCTGTAACAACTGTCTCCCACGTGGCTCACCACAGCAACATAACCTATTTACTGTATATGCAGTGCACATACCCCACCATTCACATTCAATGCACCCTCAGCTGGCCCACAGGGAGAGTCACTGAGCACCGTCAGTGGCCATTGATAGTGTGGGTACATCTTCACGTGGTGTAATAATGAGCCGCGAGATACCCAGATGCAGAGAAGACAAAATCATCCAAACATCTGCACGGAGAGAATGCAGCCATGCATGGGGACGTCACCAAGAGGCCTGGGCCAGGGTGCCAGTAGTCAGGGAGGATGCCATAGATAGGTGCTTGTGGCTGTCAGAGCATTAACCAGCCACTATGGGCTTACACCCAGGCACAGTGCTGAGGCCAACAGGACAGACTGGACCAGCTGCTGCTCCACACACTGACTGTACCCTGAGGAACGCTCCGGGAGAGCTCATCACAGCACGGGATGGGCCAGTTTCACTCCACTGCAATTAGTTTCACTGCTAGGACACACAATAGAGGAAGTGCCTGATCGGTACCGACTCTTAACCTCTTCCTGCCCAGGAACTACCCAATAGTTTACTGCTCTTTGGTATCAGCCATTACAGTCTGGAGAGGGTCTGACTGCAGAATGAATCAAGAGGCTGAGTGGCATGAATAGTAGTGTGCGCCCTGCCCCACGTCAAATCGGACCACCTCCAGAGACATCTGGTGCTCATACACTCCCACTGCAGCGCTGGGGTCCTGGGTTCAAATCCAACCAAGGACGACATCTGAAAGGAGTTTGTGTGTCCTCTCCGTGTTTGCGTGTGTTTCCTCACACACTCCAAAAACAGGAGGTAGGGAATCTAGATTGTGAGCCCCAATGGGGACAGTGGCAATGTCCGTAAAGCTGCTGAATGAATGGCCCTATATATGTGAGTAAATACTGTCATAGGCTGGATACTATGAGGATCACCGGCCCTTTAAATGTTACAACTCTGCATACCTGGTGTGTGCACAAGAGTGACAGTGTCTATGATGTCATCAGCCAGGTATAAAGGGGCAGAAGACCGCTCCACATCAAGCAGAGGGGGAAGTGACGCGCGGACCCTTGTCTCGTTCTCTGTCATTCATTCCTGAGGTTTGCATCTATAGTGCCAATATATTCTATAGCGCCTTAGATTGTACCATGTCGTCCTCCAGCCTCTTACGCTCAGGCCGGCAGAAGCTCCATGGCATCCATTATAAACCATCAGGGTGGGAGGTGTACCTCATTGATCAGCAGCACAAAAACTTGACGAATGTGCAGTGGACAGGAGGGGGCGCTGCAGACACCGCCATGCACAGTGTCACATACTGACTCCCAACCCACAGGCCCTGCACCCATCACTGAACAACATACAGTATAAAATACAGCTCTGGCAACAATTAAGAGACCACTGCACAGTTTTATAAAAATCAGCTTCTCTACAAGTCTGACAGCCATTCCATTCCAGTGTCAGTTGAATTCCAACCAGAGTACACCTCATTCTACTTAATGTGCTTCTGATTAGGTGATCACCTGAACCAAATCTTATTTAACGAAGGAAAGTATAAAAAAAAACCCTGCTGTGGTGTTCACAATCCTCTTGCAATAGGACAAGCTGGATGGCAAAACAAGTGCTAGTAATATCCCAAAAGTAATAGGAATAAAAAATTTTTTTTTTTTTTATAAACTCTTTATTTAAGAATGTTGTTACAGAATTATTATCAAAATACAAGTCAGTATAATCAACATTCACATTTTCTTAAGGAAGGGAATGGGAAAAGAGATGGGAAGGGGAAACATGGATTCAGGTAAAGTTGGGAAAGAACGGAAGGGGTGGGGATGTAGTCCCATTGGATGAAAGCCTCTATCTTTAGACTCACAGTTGTGGAAAACAAAGTATATATATTCATATAAAGCATAAATAGTACCCTGCATTAAAATTCCTTCCGTTAGAGCTTAATCTTGTTTTGATATATAAACCATTGGTGCCATCTTCCATTTAAATTGTCTTGTTTGCGGTGAGCCAGTCAAATTTTTTCAAGGGAATATATATTGTTAGCCTCGTCTACTCATTCTGCTAAGGAAGGTGGATCAGTATCCTTCCAATGTCTAGCGATGAGGATTTTAGCTGCGTTAAGGAAGTGAGAGCTCACAATCTAGTCACTTACACATTTGAGCCCAGGACGGACATTCAAGAGGACCTGTTTAGATGTCAGAGGGTGTATTGTTCGAAAGACATTCTATATGTGACTATATATCATTTTCCAGAAGGGTATAATTTTGGTACATTGACACCATATATGGGCAGGCGTACCTGGCATTAGATTGCATCTCCAACAATAAGAAGAGTAAGATTTGTCACTCCTAGAGAGGGTATCTGGGGTTTTATACCAACGAGAAATAATCTTATAATTTAGCTCCTTTAACCATGTCAAAGGAGTTGAAAAGAAAAGTCTTGAGTGAGGAAAAGAAGGGCTCAATTCTGGCTTTACTAGCAGAGGGATACAGTGAGCATCATGTTACCTCCATCCTTAAAATTTCTAAGACAGCAGTCCATTACAACAAGGTCAAGCAGCAGAGATTGGGGACAACAAAGCCACAGACCGGAAGAGGGCGAAAATAACTCTCCACTGACCGGGATAACCGTCACCTTGTTCGAATGCCACTCAGCAAACGCAGGATGACATCAAGTGACCTACAAAAGGAATGGCAAATGGCAGCTGGGGTGAAGTGCAATAACAGTTCGTAACAGGCTCCTAGAGGCAGGGCTCAAGTCATGTAAAGCTAGAAAAAAGCCTTTCATCAATGAGAAGCAAAGGAGAGCCAGGCTGAAGTTTGCCATAGGGATTGGACCATAGAGGACTGGAGTAAGGTAATCTTCTCTGATGAGTCTAATTTTCAGCTTTGCCCAACACCTGGTCATCTAATAGTTAGACGGAGACCTGGAGAGGCATACAAGCCACCGTGTCTTGCACCCACTGTGAAATTTGGTGGAGGATCGGTGATGATCTGGGGACGCTTCAGCAAGGCTGGAATTGGGCAGGTTAATCTTTGCGAAGGACGTATGAATCAAGCTGCATAAAAGGTTATCATGGAAAAACAGTGGATTCCTTCTGCTCAAGCAATGTTCCCCAACTCTTAGGACTGTTTTTCCAGCAGGACAATGCGCCATGCCATACAGCTAGGTCAATCAATGTGTGGATGAAGGACGACCACATCAAATCCCTGTCATGGCCAGCCCAATCTCCAGACCTGAAACTCGTTGAAAACCTCTGGAATGTAATCGAGAGGAAGATGGATAGTCACAAGCCATCAAACAAAGAAGAACTGCTTACATTTTTGCGCCAGGAGTGGCATAAGGTCACCCAAAAGCAGTGTGATAGACTGGTGGAAAACATGCCAAGACACATGAAAGCTGTGATTGCAAATCATGGTTATTCCACAAAATATTGATTTCTGAACTCTTCCTGAGTTAAAACATTAGTATTGTTGTTTGTAAATGACTATAAACTTGTTTTCTTAGCATTACGAGGTCTACAAGCATTGGGTTTTCTTGTTATTTTGACCATTTCTCATTTTCTGAAAATAAATACAAAATTTATTGCTTGGAAATTCGAACACGTCAGCAGTTTATAGAATAAAAACGCAATTTACATTTTACTCAAAAATATACCTATAAAGAGAAAAGTCAGACAAACTGATAATTTTGCAGTGGTCTCTTAATTTTTGCCAGAGCTGTACATGTGTCCATATAAAATCTCCAATGGTAGAGCAAAATAATAATATACAAGATGTAGCACAGGTGTAATACACAGGACCGGAAAGTAATAAAGCACAGGTGTAATAATCAGGACCAGGGTGTTATAACATATACAGTCCTGCTCACCACTATAGGCACCTCTTCATTTTTTCATAGACTGTACAATAGTTTCAGTAATAAATGGAAACGTACCATAGTTATATCCTCAGGATTTTTTAATTACTGGTCCAGAGTAATCCAACAATAAAGGCACCCCTAATTAATGCTTGGTTGCACACCCTTTGGCATTGATGACGGCCTCCAAACATTTCTTGAAGCCATCTATAAGCTTCTTGCTCTACTCAGCAGGTATTTTCTCCTACTCTTCCTTTGCAGTTTGCTCGAGCTCTTGAATGTTTGCAGGGTTATTTTCCCTATGGCAGATTTCAACTCACCCTAAAGATTTTCAATGGGATTGAGGTCAGGACTCATTGATGGCCATTTTTTCTTTTTTCAACCATTCTTGTGTACTTTGGTTCATTGTCTTGCTGGGGAACCCACGATCTTCGTCTCAAACCAAGTTTTCTTACACTGGATAGGAGATTTCGCTCTAAAATCTCTTGATAATTCTCTGATTTTATGATTCCTGTGATAGAAACAAGGCCTCCAGTACCAGACGCAACAAAGCAACCCACTTCATTATGGATACTCCACCATGTTCAACTGTTGGGAGGGTGTTCTTTTCCTCATAAGCTTCTTTGCGCCGTCTATATTATGGTTTGTCCAGGTACTCTTTAACAAAGATCAATCGCTCTTTTTTATGTATTTTCTTCAGCAATGGTTTCTTCCTTGGCCTTCACCCATAAAGCTCTGCTTGGTTTAGTGTACGTCATATGGTACTTATTGAAATCATGACCTCAGACTGTTCTTCAAGTGTTTGGATGTTTGACGTGGTGTTTTTTTCCACCAACCTTCGAAGACATCTCGTCAATTTTCCTCTTTCCCCACGTCCAGAGAGATTCTTGACGGTCTCAAGCTTAGAAATCTACCAAGGTCTTGGGAGATGGCCTTATACCCTTTGGAAGTCTTGTTTCTCCTAAAAGCAGTTCTGATGTCCTCAGACAACTCCTTCATCTTCACCATTGTGACAAAGGAACAGGGCCTACCATGTGGCTTTATACAACACTGAAGTCATCATTCATTGGCTAATTCATATCACATAGACAACGACAATTAATCACAGGTGATTCTCATTTGTGATTTACAACAAGCAAGTCAAAATGTGTTTCCATACTAATCTAATGTAAAGTGTGCCAATACCAGTGTCACAGCAAGCTTTAGGTTTTTCTATTTTTCTCTCCCATTGTTTATGTTTTAAATTGTTTATGATTTGCTTTTCTATATTTCACACGAATACTCAATACAGAAGATATTCCACATTATGCACTTACACATCATAACAATGAGCAGGACAGAAGCATAGATTTAATACACAGGACCGGGGGGTCTACTAACCTAGACCACAGGTGTAATACACAGGACCGGGGGGTCTACTAACCTAGACCACAGGTGTAATACACAGGACCGGGGGGTCTACTAACCTAGACCACAGGTGTAATACACAGGACCGGGGGGTCTACTAACCTAGACCACAGGTGTAATACACAGGACCGGGGGGTCTACTAACCTAGACCACAGGTGTAATACACAGGACCGGGGGGTCTACTAACCTAGACCACAGGTGTAATACACAGGACCGGGGGGTCTACTAACCTAGACCACAGGTGTAATACACAGGACCGGGGGGTCTACTAACCTAGACCACAGGTGTAATACACAGGACCGGGGGGTCTACTAACCTAGACCACAGGTGTAATACACAGGACCGGGGGGTCTACTAACCTAGACCACAGGTGTAATACACAGGACCGGGGGGTCTACTAACCTAGACCAAAGGTGTAATACACAGGACCGGGGGGTCTACTAACCTAGACCACAGGTGTAATACACAGGACCGTGGGGTCTACTAACCTAGACCACAGGTGTAATACACAGGACCGTGGGGTCTACTAACATAGACCACAGGTGTAATACACAGGACCGGGGGGTCTACTAACCTAGACCACAGGTGTAATACACAGGACCGGGGGGTCTACTAACCTAGACCACAGGTGTAATACACAGGACCGGGGGGTCTACTAACCTAGACCACAGGTGTAATACACAGGACCGGGGGGTCTACTAACCTAGACCACAGGTGTAATACACAGGACCGGGGGGTCTACTAACCTAGACCACAGGTGTAATACACAGGACCGGGGGTCTACTAACCTAGACCACAGGTGTAATACACAGGACCGGGGGTCTACTAACCTAGACCACAGGTGTAATACACAGGACCGGGGGTCTACTAACCTAGACCACAGGTGTAATACACAGGACCGGGGGTCTAATAACCCATAGAACAGGTGTAATACACAGCACCTGATAACACATAGCACAGGTGTAATATACAGGACCGGCAGTCTAATAACCCATAGCACAGGTGTAATACAAAGCACCGGGGTGTAATAACTCACAGCACAGGTGTAATACACAGCAACAGATAACACATAGATCCCCGATCCTGTGTATTACACCTGTGCTAATAACCTAGAGCACAGGTGTAATACACAGGACCGGGGGTCTATTAACCCAGAGCAAAGGTGTAATACACAGGACCGGGGGTCTAATAACCCATAGCACAGGTGTAATACACAGCACCTGATAACACATAGCACAGGTGTAATAAACAGGACCGGGGTGTAATAACCCACAGCACAGATGTAATACACAGCACAGGGGTAGTATACAGGACCGGCAGTCTAATAACCCAAAGCACAGGTGTAATACAAAGCATCGGGGTGTAATAACCCACAGCACAGGTGTAATACACAAGATCGTGGGTCTAAAAACCCATAGCACAGGTGTAATATACAGCACTGGGATGTAATAACATAGCACAGGTGTAAACATACGGGACACGGGTTGGATAAAATACAGTAGAGGTGTAATGAGATGGATACGGTATGATATAACACACAAACCAATATAATGATACGAAATATTATGCACGTGACAGTCCGAAAACGGTCCAGTTTATCTGCTCCTCCGAGCCCCGTCGCCCCCTCCCCGACCCGCAGCCTGTCCAGCCTCTCACCTCCTGCGCTACTCCTCCGGTCTTCTCCAACCTGACACTGAGCCGCACCTCCATCCACAAAGCTCCCCTCCCTGTAACCCCGCCCCTCTAAAAACACCGGTACCAATGACAGACCTCCATCCTCTGTCCCCGCTCCTTTCCCTTCCGCTCACTGGTGGAAAGCAGAAGAAGGCGGAGGCAGAAGGTGAGCTCACTCACAACCTGAGGCATAGTGGCTTCAAGTCACGTGATGAGCGCCATGTTTCTGGTTGTCAAGCAACCATCGATTGGTGACAGTCACCTGTCCGTGACTCTGCTGTAGCAGCCGCTGTACTGATCGCCTGTGGTGCTGTCCGGCAAGAGGGAGAACATATCCTGGTGAGGGACTGCTGGGAGATGCTGTCCATGTACTGGAGGCCGTCTTTCCCTGTGTCTCCTCACTGAGTGGTGGACAGGCCTGGAGACTTGAGGTAGCAGTCACTCCTCCACATCACCCCAAAGCATTTCATATGACAAATTCGTTCCAGCGACGCCAGGCACAGCACAGTCAGCTCTGCTACACCAGACACAGCGCAGTCAGCCGTGCTACACCAGACACAGCGCAGTCAGCTCTGCTACACCAGACACAGCGCAGTCAGCTCTGCTACACCAGACACAGCGCAGTCAGCCGTGCTACACCAGACACAGCGCAGTCAGCTCTGCTACACCAGACACAGCGCAGTCAGCCCTGCTACACCAGACACAGCGCAGTCAGCTGTGCTACACCAGACACAGCGCAGTCAGCTGTGCTACACCAGACACAGCGCAGTCAGCTGTGCTACACCAGACACAGCGCAGTCAGCCGTGCTACACCAGACACAGCGCAGTCAGCTCTGCTACACCAGACACAGCGCAGTCAGCCGTGCTACACCAGACACAGCGCAGTCAGCTGTGCTACACCAGACACAGCGCAGTCAGCTGTGCTACACCAGACACAGCGCAGTCAACTGTGCTACACCAGACACAGCGCAGTCAGCTGTGCTACACCAGACACAGCGCAGTCAGCTGTGCTACACCAGACACAGCGCAGTCAGCCGTGCTACACCATACACAGCGCAGTCAGCTGTGCTACACCAGACACAGCGCAGTCAGCCGTGCTACACCATACACAGCGCAGTCAGCCGTGCTACACCAGACACAGCGCAGTCAGCTCTGCTACACCAGACACAGCGCAGTCAGCTGCGCTACACCAGACACAGCGCAGTCAGCTGCGCTACACCAGACACAGCGCAGTCAGCTGCGCTACACCAGACACAGCGCAGTCAGCTGCGCTACACCAGACACAGCGCAGTCAGCTGTGCTACACTAGACACAGCACAGTCAGCTGTGCTACACCATACACAGCGCAGTCAGCTGTGCTACACTAGACACAGCGCAGTCAGCCGTGCTACACCAGACACAGCGCAGTCAGCTCTGCTACACCAGACACAGCGCAGTCAGCTGCGCTACACCAGACACAGCGCAGTCAGCTGCGCTACACCAGACACAGCGCAGTCAGCTGTGCTACACTAGACACAGCACAGTCAGCTGTGCTACACCAGACACAGCGCAGTCAGCTCTGCTACACCAGACACAGCGCAGTCAGCCGTGCTACACCAGACACAGCGCAGTCAGCCCTGCTACACCAGACACAGCGCAGTCAGCCGTGCTACACCAGACACAGCGCAGTCAGCTGTGCTACACCAGACACAGCGCAGTCAGCTGTGCTACACCAGACACAGCGCAGTCAGCTGTGCTACACCAGACACAGCGCAGTCAGCTGTGCTACACCAGACACAGCGCAGTCAGCTGTGCTACACCAGACACAGCGCAGTCAGCTGTGCTACACCAGACACAGCGCAGTCAGCTGTGCTACACCAGACACAGCGCAGTCAGCTGTGCTACACCAGACACAGCGCAGTCAGCCGTGCTACACCAGACACAGCACAGTCAGCCCTGCTACACCAGACAGAGCGCAGTCAGCCGTGCTACACCAGACACAGCGCAGTCAGCTGTGCTACACCAGACACAGCGCAGTCAGCTGTGCTACACCAGACACAGCGCAGTCAGCTGTGCTACACCAGACACAGCGCAGTCAGCCGTGCTACACCATACACAGCGCAGTCAGCCGTGCTACACCAGACACAGCGCAGTCAGCCGTGCTACACCATACACAGCGCAGTCAGCCGTGCTACACCATACACAGCGCAGTCAGCCGTGCTACACCATACACAGCGCAGTCAGCCGTGCTACACCAGACACAGCGCAGTCAGCTCTGCTACACCAGACACAGCGCAGTCAGCTGTGCTACACCAGACACAGCGCAGTCAGCTGTGCTACACCATACACAGCGCAGTCAGCTGTGCTACACCAGACACAGCGCAGTCAGCTCTGCTACACCAGACACAGCGCAGTCAGCTCTGCTACACCAGACACAGCGCAGTCAGCCGTGCTACACCAGACACAGCGCAGTCAGCTATGCTACACCAGACACAGCACAGTCAGCTCTGCTACACCAGACACAGCGCAGTCAGCCCTGCTACACCAGACACAGCGCAGTCATCCGTGCTACACCAGACACAGCGCAGTCAGCTATGCTACACCAGACACAGCGCAGTCAGCTCTGCTACACCAGACACAGCGCAGTCAACTCTGCTACACCAGACACAGCGCAGTCAGCTCTCCTACACCAGACACAGCGCAGTCAGCTCTGCTACACCAGACACAGCGCAGTCATCCGTGCTACACCAGACACAGCGCAGTCAGCTCTGCTACACCAGACACAGCGCAGTCAGCTGTGCTACACCAGACACAGCGCAGTCAACTCTGCTACACCAGACACAGCGCAGTCAACTCTGCTACACCAGACACAGCGCAGTCAGCTCTGCTACACCAGACACAGCGCAGTCAGCTGTGCTACACCAGACACAGCGCAGTCAGCTGTGCTACACCAGACACAGCGCAGTCAGCTGTGCTACACCAGACTCAGCACAGTCAGCCGTGCTACACCAGACACAGCGCAGTCAGCCCTGCTACACCAGACACAGCGCAGTCAGCTCTGCTACACCAGACTCAGTACAGTCAGCTGTGCTACACCAGACACAGCACAGTCAGCTGTGCTACACCAGACACAGCGCAGTCAGCTGTGCTACACCATACACAGCGCAGTCAGCTGTGCTACACCAGACACAGCGCAGTCAGCATTGCTACACCATACACAGCGCAGTCAGCTGTGCTACACCAGACACAGCGCAGTCAGCTGTGCTACACCAGACTCAGCACAGTCAGCCGTGCTACACCAGACACAGCGCAGTCAGCCCTGCTACACCAGACACAGCGCAGTCAGCTCTGCTACACCAGACTCAGTACAGTCAGCTGTGCTACACCAGACACAGCGCAGTCAGCTGTGCTACACCAGACACAGCGCAGTCAGCCGTGCTACACCATACACAGCGCAGTCAGCTGTACTACACCAGACACAGCGCAGTCAGCCGTGCTACACCAGACACAGCGCAGTCAGCTATGCTACACCAGACACAGCACAGTCAGCTCTGCTACACCAGACACAGCGCAGTCAGTCCTGCTACACCAGACACAGCGCAGTCATCCGTGCTACACCAGACACAGCGCAGTCAGCTATGCTACACCAGACACAGCGCAGTCAGCTCTGCTACACCAGACACAGCGCAGTCAACTCTGCTACACCAGACACAGCGCAGTCAGCTCTGCTACACCAGACACAGCGCAGTCAGCTCTGCTACACCAGACACAGCGCAGTCAGCTCTGCTACACCAGACACAGCGCAGTCATCCGTGCTACACCAGACACAGCGCAGTCAGCTATGCTACACCAGACACAGCGCAGTCAGCTCTGCTACACCAGACACAGCGCAGTCAACTCTGCTACACCAGACACAGTGCAGTCAGCTCTGCTACACCAGACACAGCGCAGTCAGCTGTGCTACACCAGACACAGCGCAGTCAGCTGTGCTACACCAGACACAGCGCAGTCAGCTCTGCTACACCATACACAGCGCAGTCAGCTGTGCTACACCAGACACAGCGCAGTCAGCTGTGCTACACCAGACACAGCGCAGTCAGCTGTGCTACACCAGACACAGCGCAGTCAGCTGTGCTACACCAGACACAGCGCAGTCAGCCGTGCTACACCAGACACAGCGCAGTCAGCTCTGCTACACCATACACAGCGCAGTCAGCTGTGCTACACCAGACACAGCGCAGTCAGCTGTGCTACACCAGACACAGCGCAGTCAGCTGTGCTACACCAGACACAGCGCAGTCAGCTGTGCTACACCAGACACAGCGCAGTCAGCTGTGCTACACCAGACTCAGCACAGTCAGCCGTGCTACACCAGACACAGCGCAGTCAGCCCTGCTACACCAGACACAGCGCAGTCAGCTGTGCTACACCAGACTCAGCACAGTCAGCTGTGCTACACCAGACACAGCGCAGTCAGCCGTGCTACACCAGACACAGCGCAGTCAGCTCTGCTACACCATACACAGCGCAGTCAGCTGTGCTACACCAGACACAGCGCAGTCAGCCGTGCTACACCATACACAGCGCAGTCAGCTTTGCTACACCAGACACAGCGCAGTCAGCTGTGCTACACCAGACTCAGTACAGTCAGCCGTGCTACACCAGACACAGCGCAGTCAGCCGTGCTACACCAGACACAGCGCAGTCAGCTCTGCTACACCATACACAGCGCAGTCAGCTGTGCTACACCAGACACAGCTGCTACACCAGACACAGCGCAGTCAGCCGTGCTACACCAGAAACAGCACAGTCAGCCGTGCTACACCAGACACAGCGCAGTCAGCTGTGCTACACCAGACTCAGCACAGTCAGCTCTGCTACACCAGACACAGCACAGTCAGCCCTGCTACACCAGACACAGCGCAGTCAGCCGTGCTACACCAGACACAGCGCAGTCAGGTCTGCTACACCAGACACAGCGCAGTCAGCCCTGCTACACCATACACAGCGCAGTCAGCCGTGCTGCACCATACACAGCGCAGTCAGCCGTGCTGCACCATACACAGCGCAGTCAGCTCTGCTACACCAGACACAGCGCAGTCAGCTGTGCTACACCAGACACAGCGCAGTCAGCTGTGCTACACCAGACACAGCGCAGTCAGCTGTGCTACACCAGACACAGCGCAGTCAGCTGTGCTACACCAGACACAGCGCAGTCAGCCGTGCTACACCAGACACAGCGCAGTCAGCCGTGCTACACCAGACACAGCGCAGTCAGCCGTGCTACACCAGACACAGCGCAGTCAGCCGTGCTACACCAGACACAGCGCAGTCAGCCGTGCTACACCAGACACAGCGCAGTCAGCCGTGCTACACCATACACAGCGCAGTCAGCCGTGCTACACCAGACACAGCGCAGTCAGCCGTGCTACACCAGACACAGCGCAGTCAGCCGTGCTACACCAGACACAGCGCAGTCAGCTCTGCTACACCAGACACAGCGCAGTCAGCTCTGCTACACCAGACACAGCGCAGTCAGCTGTGCTACACCAGACACAGCGCAGTCAGCTGTACTACACCAGACACAGCGCAGTCAGCTATGCTACACCAGACACAGCACAGTCAGCTCTGCTACACCAGACACAGCGCAGTCAGCCCTGCTACACCAGACACAGCGCAGTCATCCGTGCTACACCAGACACAGCGCAGTCAGCTATGCTACACCAGACACAGCGCAGTCAGCTCTGCTACACCAGACACAGCGCAGTCAACTCTGCTACACCAGACACAGCGCAGTCAGCTCTGCTACACCAGACACAGCGCAGTCAGCTCTGCTACACCAGACACAGCGCAGTCATCCGTGCTACACCAGACACAGCGCAGTCAGCTATGCTACACCAGACACAGCGCAGTCAGCTCTGCTACACCAGACACAGCGCAGTCAACTCTGCTACACCAGACACAGCGCAGTCAGCTCTGCTACACCAGACACAGCGCAGTCAGCTGTGCTACACCAGACACAGCGCAGTCAGCTGTGCTACACCAGACACAGCGCAGTCAGCTCTGCTACACCATACACAGCGCAGTCAGCTGTGCTACACCAGACACAGCGCAGTCAGCTGTGCTACACCAGACACAGCGCAGTCAGCTGTGCTACACCAGACACAGCGCAGTCAGCTGTGCTACACCAGACACAGCGCAGTAAGCCGTGCTACACCAGACACAGCGCAGTCAGCTTTGCTACACCATACACAGCGCAGTCAGCTTTGCTACACCAGACACAGCACAGTCAGCCCTGCTACACCAGACACAGCGCAGTCAGCCGTGCTACACCAGACACAGCGCAGTCAGCCGTGCTACACCAGACACAGCGCAGTCAGGTCTGCTACACCAGACACAGCGCAGTCAGCCCTGCTACACCATACACAGCGCAGTCAGCCGTGCTGCACCATACACAGCGCAGTCAGCCGTGCTGCACCATACACAGCGCAGTCAGCTCTGCTACACCAGACACAGCACAGTCAGCTGTGCTACACCAGACACAGCGCAGTCAGCTGTGCTACACCAGACACAGCGCAGTCAGCTGTGCTACACCAGACACAGCGCAGTCAGCTGTGCTACACCAGACACAGCGCAGTCAGCTGTGCTACACCAGACACAGCGCAGTCAGCTGTGCTACACCAGACACAGCGCAGTCAGCTGTGCTACACCAGACACAGCGCAGTCAGCTCTGCTACACCAGACACAGCGCAGTCAGCCCTGCTACACCAGACACAGCGCAGTCAGCCCTGCTACACCAGACACAGCGCAGTCAGCCCTGCTACACCAGACACAGCGCAGTCAGCTGTGCTACACCAGACACAGCGCAGTCAGCTCTGCTACACCAGACACAGCGCAGTCAGCTGCGCTACACCAGACACAGCGCAGTCAGCTGTGCTACACTAGACACAGCGCAGTCAGCTGTGCTACACCATACACAGCGCAGTCAGCTGTGCTACACTAGACACAGCGCAGTCAGCTGTGCTACACTAGACACAGCGCAGTCAGCTGTGCTACACCAGACACAGCGCAGTCAGCTGTGCTACACCAGACACAGCGCTGTCAGCCCTGCTACACCATACACAGCGCAGTCAGCTGTGGTACACCTGACACAGCACAGTCAGCTCTGCTACACCAGACACAGCGCAGTCAGCTCTGCTACACCAGACACAGCACAGTCAGCTCTGCTACACCAGACACAGCACAGTCAGCTCTGCTACACCAGACACAGTGCAGTCAGCCCTGCTACACCAGACACAGCGCAGTCAGCCCTGCTACACCAGACACAGCGCAGTCAGCTCTGCTACACCAGACACAGCGCAGTCAGCTCTGCTACACCAGACACAGCGCAGTCAGCTCTGCTACACCAGACACAGCGCAGTCAGCTCTGCTACACCAGACACAGCACAGTCAGCCCTGCTACACCAGACACAGCGCAGTCAGCCGTGCTACACCAGACACAGCGCAGTCAGCCGTGCTACACCAGACACAGCGCAGTCAGGTCTGCTACACCAGACACAGCGCAGTCAGCCCTGCTACACCATACACAGCGCAGTCAGCCGTGCTGCACCATACACAGCGCAGTCAGCCGTGCTGCACCATACACAGCGCAGTCAGCTCTGCTACACCAGACACAGCACAGTCAGCTGTGCTACACCAGACACAGCGCAGTCAGCTGTGCTACACCAGACACAGCGCAGTCAGCTGTGCTACACCAGACACAGCGCAGTCAGCTGTGCTACACCAGACACAGCGCAGTCAGCTGTGCTACACCAGACACAGCGCAGTCAGCTGTGCTACACCAGACACAGCGCAGTCAGCTGTGCTACACCAGACACAGCGCAGTCAGCTGTGCTACACCAGACACAGCGCAGTCAGCTCTGCTACACCAGACACAGCGCAGTCAGCCCTGCTACACCAGACACAGCGCAGTCAGCCCTGCTACACCAGACACAGCGCAGTCAGCCCTGCTACACCAGACACAGCGCAGTCAGCTGTGCTACACCAGACACAGCGCAGTCAGCTGTGCTACACCAGACACAGCGCAGTCAGCTCTGCTACACCAGACACAGCGCAGTCAGCTGCGCTACACCAGACACAGCGCAGTCAGCTGTGCTACACTAGACACAGCGCAGTCAGCTGTGCTACACCATACACAGCGCAGTCAGCTGTGCTACACTAGACACAGCGCAGTCAGCTGTGCTACACTAGACACAGCGCAGTCAGCTGTGCTACACCAGACACAGCGCAGTCAGCTGTGCTACACCAGACACAGCGCTGTCAGCCCTGCTACACCATACACAGCGCAGTCAGCTGTGGTACACCTGACACAGCACAGTCAGCTCTGCTACACCAGACACAGCGCAGTCAGCTCTGCTACACCAGACACAGCACAGTCAGCTCTGCTACACCAGACACAGCACAGTCAGCTCTGCTACACCAGACACAGCGCAGTCAGCCCTGCTACACCAGACACAGCGCAGTCAGCCCTGCTACACCAGACACAGCGCAGTCAGCTCTGCTACACCAGACACAGCGCAGTCAGCTCTGCTACACCAGACACAGCGCAGTCAGCTCTGCTACACCAGACACAGCGCAGTCAGCTCTGCTACACCAGACACAGCGCAGTCAGCTGCGCAACACCAGACACAGCGCAGTCAGCTGTGCTACACCAGACACAGCACAGTCAGCCCTGCTGCACCATACACAGCGCAGTCAGCTGTGCTGCACCATACACAGCGCAGTCAGCTGTGCTGCACCATACACAGCGCAGTCAGCTGTGCTGCACCATACACAGCGCAGTCAGCTGTGCTGCACCATACACAGCGCAGTCAGCTGTGCTGCACCATACACAGCGCAGTCAGCTCTGCTACACCAGACACAGCGCAGTCAGCTCGCAGTCAGCTGCGCTACACCAGACACAGCACAGTCAGCTGCGCTACACCAGACACAGCGCAGTCAGCTGTGCTACACTAGACTTAGCACAGTCAGCTGTGCTACACCAGACACAGCACAGTCAGCTCTGCTACACCAGACACAGCACAGTCAGCCCTGCTACACCAGACACAGCGCAGTCAGCCCTGCTACACCATACACAGCGCAGTCAGCTGTGCTGCACCATACACAGCGCAGTCAGCTGTGCTGCACCATACACAGCGCAGTCAGCTGTGCTGCACCATACACAGCGCAGTCAGCTGTGCTACACCAGACACAGCGCAGTCAGCTGTGCTACACCAGACACAGCGCAGTCAGCTGCGCTACACCAGACACAGCGCAGTCAGCTTTGCTACACCAGACACAGCGCAGTCAGCTGGTCTACACCAGACACAGTACAGTCAGCTGCGCTACACCAGACACAGCACAGTCAGCTGCGCTACACCAGACACAGCGCAGTCAGCTGTGCTACACCAGACACAGCGCAGTCAGCTGTGCTACACCAGACACAGCGCAGTCAGCTGTGCTACACCAGACACAGCGCAGTCAGCTGTGCTACACCAGACACAGCGCAGTCAGCTGTGCTACACCAGACACAGCGCAGTCAGCCGTGCTACACCAGACACAGCGCAGTCAGCTCTGCTACACCAGACACAGCGCAGTCAGCTCTGCTACACCAGACACAGCGCAGTCAGCTCTGCTACACCAGACACAGCGCAGTCAGCTCTGCTACACCAGACACAGCGCAGTCAGCCGTGCTACACCAGACACAGCGCAGTCAGCCGTGCTACACCAGACACAGCGCAGTCAGCCGTGCTACACCAGACACAGCGCAGTCAGCCGTGCTACACCAGACACAGCGCAGTCAGCCGTGCTACACCAGACACAGCGCAGTCAGCCGTGCTACACCAGACACAGCGCAGTCAGCCGTGCTACACCAGACACAGCGCAGTCAGCTGTGCTACACCAGACACAGCGCAGTCAGCTGTGCTACACCAGACACAGCGCAGTCAGCTGTGCTACACCAGACACAGCGCAGTCAGCTGTGCTACACCAGACACAGCGCAGTCAGCCCTGCTACACCAGACACAGCGCAGTCAGCCCTGCTACACCAGACACAGCGCAGTCAGCTGTGCTACACCAGACACAGCGCAGTCAGCTCTGCTACACCAGACACAGCGCAGTCAGCTGCTCTACACCAGACACAGCGCAGTCAGCTGTGCTACACTAGACACAGCACAGTCAGCTGTGCTACACCATACACAGCGCAGTCAGCTGTGCTACACTAGACACAGCGCAGTCAGCTGTGCTACACCAGACACAGCGCAGTCAGCCCTGCTACACCATACACAGCGCAGTCAGCTCTGCTACACCAGACACAGCACAGTCAGCTGTGGTACACCTGACACAGCGCAGTCAGCTCTGCTACACCAGACACAGCGCAGTCAGCTCTGCTACACCAGACACGGCACAGTCAGCTCTGCTACACCAGACACAGCACAGTCAGCTCTGCTACACCAGACACAGCGCAGTCAGCCCTGCTACACCAGACACAGCGCAGTCAGCTCTGCTACACCAGACACAGCGCAGTCAGCTCTGCTACACCAGACACAGCGCAGTCAGCTCTGCTACACCAGACACAGCGCAGTCAGCTGCGCTACACCAGACACAGCGCAGTCAGCTGTGCTACACCAGACACAGCACAGTCAGCCCTGCTACACCATACACAGCGCAGTCAGCTGTGCTGCACCATACACAGCGCAGTCAGCTGTGCTGCACCATACACAGTCAGCTGTGCTGCACCATACACAGCGCAGTCAGCTGTGCTGCACCATACACAGCGCAGTCAGCTCTGCTACACCAGACACAGCGCAGTCAGCTCGCAGTCAGCTGCGCTACACCAGACACAGCACAGTCAGCTGTGCTACACTAGACACAGCACAGTCAGCTGTGCTACACCAGACACAGCGCAGTCAGCTCGCAGTCAGCTGCGCTACACCAGACACAGCGCAGTCAGCTGTGCTACACTAGACACAGCACAGTCAGCTGTGCTACACCAGACACAGCACAGTCAGCTCTGCTACACCAGACACAGCACAGTCAGCCCTGCTACACCAGACACAGCGCAGTCAGCTCGCAGTCAGCTGCGCTACACCAGACACAGCGCAGTCAGCTGTGCTACACTAGACACAGCACAGTCAGCTGTGCTACACCAGACACAGCACAGTCAGCTCTGCTACACCAGACACAGCGCAGTCAGCTCTGCTACACCAGACACAGCGCAGTCAGCTCGCAGTCAGCTGCGCTACACCAGACACAGCGCAGTCAGCTGTGCTACACTAGACACAGCACAGTCACCTGTGCTACACCAGACACAGCACAGTCAGCCCTGCTACACCAGACACAGCACAGTCAGCCCTGCTACACCAGACACAGCACAGTCAGCCCTGCTACACCATACACAGCGCAGTCAGCTGTGCTGCACCATACACAGCGCAGTCAGCTGTGCTGCACCATACACAGCGCAGTCAGCTGTGCTACACCAGACACAGCGCAGTCAGCTGTGCTACACCAGACACAGCGCAGTCAGCTGTGCTACACCAGACACAGCGCAGTCAGTCTGCTACACCAGACTCAGCGCAGTCAGCTCTGCTATGCCAAATACAGCGCAGTCAGCACTGCTACGCCAGACACAGCACAGTCAGCTGTGGTACACCTGACACAGCACAGTCAACTCTGCTACACCAGACACAGCACAGTCAGCTCTGCTACACCAGACACAGCACAGTCAGCTCTGCTACACCAGACACAGCACAGTCAGCTGCGCTACACCAGACACAGCGCAGTCAGCTGCGCTACACCAGACACAGCGCAGTCAGCTGTGCTACACCAGACACAGCGCAGTCAGCTGTGCTACACGAGACATAGCACAGTCAGCCGTGCTACACCAGACACAGCGCAGTCAGCCCTGCTACATCATACACAGCGCAGTCAGCTGTGCTGCACCATACACAGCGCAGTCAGCTGTGCTGCACCATACACAGCGCAGTCAGCTGTGCTACACCAGACACAGCGCAGTCAGCTGTGCTACACCAGACACAGCACAGTCAGCTGCGCTACACCAGACACAGCGCAGTCAGCTTTGCTACACCAGACACAGCGCAGTCAGCTGGTCTACACCAGACACAGTACAGTCAGCTGCGCTACACCAGACACAGCGCAGTCAGCTGCGCTACACCAGACACAGCGCAGTCAGCTGTGCTACACCAGACACAGCGCAGTCAGCTGTGCTACACCAGACACAGCGCAGTCAGCTGTGCTACACCAGACACAGCGCAGTCAGCTGTGCTACACCAGACTCAGCGCAGTCAGCTCTGCTACACCAGACACAGCACAGTCAGCTGTGGTACACCAGACACAGCACAGTCAGCTCTGCTACACCAGACTCAGCACAGTCAGCTGTGCTACACCAGACACAGCGCAGTCAGCTCGCAGTCAGCTGCTCTTCACCAGACACAGCGCAGTCAGCTGTGCTACACCAGACACAGCGCAGTCAGCTTTGCTACACCAGACACAGCACAGTCAGCTGTGCTACACCGGACACAGCGCAGTCAGCCCTGCTACACCAGACACAGCGCAGTCAGCTCTGCTACACCAGACACAGCGCAGTCAGCTGTGCTACACCAGAGACAGCACAGTCAGCTCTGCTACACCAGAGACAGCACAGTCAGCTCTGCTACACCAGACACAGCACAGTCAGCTGTGCTGCACCATACACAGCGCAGTCAGCTGTGCTGCACCATACACAGCGCAGTCAACTGTGCTGCACCATACACAGCGCAGTCAGCTGTGCTGCACCATACACAGCGCAGTCAGCTCTGCTACACCAGACACAGCGCAGTCAGCTCGCAGTCAGCTGCGCTACACCAGACACAGTACAGTCAGCTGTGCTACACCAGACACAGTACAGTCAGCTGTGCTACACCATACACAGTGCAGTCAGCTGTGCTACACCAGACACAGTGCAGTCAGCTGTGCTACACCATACACAGCACAGTCAGCTCTGCTACACCAGACACAGCGCAGTCAGCTCTGCTACACCAGAAACAGAGCAGTCAGCTGTGCTACACCAGACACAGCGCAGTCAGTCTGCTACACCAGACTCAGCACAGTCAGCTGTGCTACGCCAAACACAGCGCAGTCAGCACTGCTACGCCATACACAGCGCAGTCAGCTCTGCTACACCAGACACAGCACAGTCAGCTGTGGTACACCTGACACAGCGCAGTCAGCTCTGCTACACCAGACACAGCACAGTCAGCTGTGGTACACCTGACACAGCGCAGTCAGCTCTGCTACACCAGACACAGCACAGTCAGCTCTGCTACACCAGACACAGCACAGTCAGCTGCGCTACACCAGACACAGCGCAGTCAGCTGTGCTACACCAGACTCAGCACAGTCAGCTCTGCTACGCCAAACCCAGTGCAGTCAGCACTGCTACGCCATACACAGCGCAGTCAGCTCTGCTACGCCAGACACAGCACAGTCAGCTGTGGTACACCTGACACAGCGCAGTCAGCTCTGCTACACCAGACACAGCACAGTCAGCTCTGCTACACCAGACACAGCACAGTCAGCTGTGGTACACCTGACACAGCGCAGTCAGCTCTGCTACACCAGACACAGCACAGTCAGCTCTGCTACACCAGACACAGCACAGTCAGCCCTGCTACACCATACACAGCGCAGTCAGCTGTGCTGCACCATACACAGCGCAGTCAGCTCTGCTACACCAGACACAGCGCAGTCAGCTCGCAGTCAGCTGCGCTACACCAGACACAGCGCAGTCAGCTGTGCTACACCAGACACAGCGCAGTCAGCTGTGCTACACTAGACACAGCACAGTCAGCCCTGCTACACCAGACTCAGCGCAGTCAGCTGTGCTGCACCATACACAGCGCAGTCAGCTGTGCTGCACCATACACAGCGCAGTCAGCTGTGCTACACCAGACACAGCGCAGTCAGCTGTGCTACACTAGACACAGCACAGTCAGCCCTGCTATACCAGACACAGCGCAGTCAGCTGTGCTGCACCATACACAGCGCAGTCAGCTGTGCTACACCAGACTCAGCACAGTCAGTTCTGCTACGCCAAACACAGCGCAGTCAGCACTGCTACGCCATACAAAGCGCAGTCAGCTCTGCTACGCCAGACACAGCACAGTCAGCTGTGGTACACCTGACACAGAGCAGTCAGCTCTGCTACACCAGACATAGCGCAGTCAGCTCTGCTACACCAGACACAGCACAGTAAGCTCTGCTACACCAGACACAGCACAGTCAGCTCTGCTACACCAGACACAGCACAGTCAGCTGCGCTACACCAGACACAGCACAGTCAGCTGCGCTACACCAGACACAGCTCAGTCAGCTGTGCTACACCAGACACAGCACAGTCAGCCCTGCTACACCATACACAGCGCAGTCAGCTGTGCTGCACCATACACAGCGCAGTCAGCTGTGCTGCACCATACACAGCGCAGTCAGCTCTGCTACACCAGACACAGCGCAGTCAGCTGCGCTACACCAGACACAGCGCAGTCAGCTGCGCTACACCAGACACAGCGCAGTCAGCTGTGCTGCACCATACACAGCGCAGTCAGCTGTGCTACACCAGACTCAGCACAGTCAGTTCTGCTACGCCAAACACAGCGCAGTCAGCACTGCTACGCCATACAAAGCGCAGTCAGCTCTGCTACGCCAGACACAGCACAGTCAGCTGTGGTACACCTGACACAGAGCAGTCAGCTCTGCTACACCAGACATAGGGCAGTCAGCTCTGCTACACCAGACACAGCACAGTCAGCTCTGCTACACCAGACACAGCACAGTCAGCTCTGCTACACCAGACACAGCACAGTCAGCTGCGCTACACCAGACACAGCACAGTCAGCTGCGCTACACCAGACACAGCTCAGTCAGCTGTGCTACACCAGACACAGCACAGTCAGCCCTGCTACACCATACACAGCGCAGTCAGCTGTGCTGCACCATACACAGCGCAGTCAGCTGTGCTGCACCATACACAGCGCAGTCAGCTCTGCTACACCAGACACAGCGCAGTCAGCTGCGCTACACCAGACACAGCGCAGTCAGCTGTGCTACACCAGACTCAGCACAGTCAGCTCTGCTACGCCAAACCCAGTGCAGTCAGCACTGCTACGCCATACACAGCGCAGTCAGCTCTGCTACGCCAGACACAGCACAGTCAGCTGTGGTACACCTGACACAGCGCAGTCAGCTCTGCTACACCAGACACAGCACAGTCAGCTCTGCTACACCAGACACAGCACAATCAGCTGTGGTACACCTGACACAGCGCAGTCAGCTCTGCTACACCAGACACAGCACAGTCAGCTCTGCTACACCAGACACAGCACAGTCAGCCCTGCTACACCATACACAGCGCAGTCAGCTGTGCTGCACCATACACAGCGCAGTCAGCTCTGCTACACCAGACACAGCGCAGTCAGCTCGCAGTCAGCTGCGCTACACCAGACACAGCGCAGTCAGGTGTGCTACAACAGACACAGCGCAGTCAGCTGTGCTACACTAGACACAGCACAGTCAGCCCTGCTACACCAGACTCAGCGCAGTCAGCTGTGCTGCACCATACACAGCGCAGTCAGCTGTGCTGCACCATACACAGCGCAGTCAGCTGTGCTACACCAGACACAGCGCAGTCAGCTGTGCTACACTAGACACAGCACAGTCAGCCCTGCTATACCAGACACAGCGCAGTCAGCTGTGCTGCACCATACACAGCGCAGTCAGCTGTGCTACACCAGACTCAGCACAGTCAGTTCTGCTACGCCAAACACAGCGCAGTCAGCACTGCTACGCCATACAAAGCGCAGTCAGCTCTGCTACGCCAGACACAGCACAGTCAGCTGTGGTACACCTGACACAGAGCAGTCAGCTCTGCTACACCAGACACAGCGCAGTCAGCTCTGCTACACCAGACACAGCACAGTCAGCTCTGCTACACCAGACACAGCACAGTCAGCTCTGCTACACCAGACACAGCACAGTCAGCTGCGCTACACCAGACACAGCACAGTCAGCTGCGCTACACCAGACACAGCACAGTCAGCTGCGCTACACCAGACACAGCTCAGTCAGCTGTGCTACACCAGACACAGCACAGTCAGCCCTGCTACACCATACACAGCGCAGTCAGCTGTGCTGCACCATACACAGCGCAGTCAGCTGTTCTGCACCATACACAGTGCAGTCAGCTCTGCTACACCAGACACAGCGCAGTCAGCTGCGCTACACCAGACACAGCGCAGTCAGCTGCGCTACACCAGACACAGCGCAGTCAGCTGCGCTACACCAGACACAGCGCAGTCAGCTGCGCTACACCAGACACAGCGCAGTCAGCTGCGCTACACCAGACACAGCGCAGTCAGCTGCGCTACACCAGACACAGCGCAGTCAGCTGCGCTACACCAGACACAGCGCAGTCAGCTGTGCTACACCAGACACAGCGCAGTCAGCTGTGCTACACGAGACACAGCGCAGTCAGCCGTGCTACACCAGACACAGCGCAGTCAGCCCTGCTACACCAGACACAGCTCAGTCAGCTGCGCTACACCAGACACAGCACAGTCAGCTGCGCTACACCAGACACAGCTCAGTCAGCTGTGCTACACCAGACACAGCACAGTCAGCCCTGCTACACCATACACAGCGCAGTCAGCTGTGCTGCACCATACACAGCGCAGTCAGCTGTGCTGCACCATACACAGCGCAGTCAGCTCTGCTACACCAGACACAGCGCAGTCAGCTGCGCTACACCAGACACAGCGCAGTCAGCTGCGCTACACCAGACACAGCGCAGTCAGCTGCGCTACACCAGACACAGCGCAGTCAGCTGCGCTACACCAGACACAGCGCAGTCAGCTGCGCTACACCAGACACAGCGCAGTCAGCTGCGCTACACCAGACACAGCGCAGTCAGCTGCGCTACACCAGACACAGCGCAGTCAGCTGTGCTACAACAGACACAGCGCAGTCAGCTGTGCTACACCAGACACAGCGCAGTCAGCTGTGCTACACCAGACACAGCGCAGTCAGCTGTGCTACACCAGACTCAGCACAGTCAGCTCTGCTACACCAGACACAGCACAGTCAGCTGTGGTACACCAGACACAGCACAGTCAGCTCTGCCACACCAGACACAGCACAGTCAGCTCTGCCACACCAGACTCAGCACAGTCAGCTGTGCTACACCAGACACAGCGCAGTCAGCTCGCAGTCAGCTGCGCTTCACCAGACACAGCGCAGTCACCTGTGCTACACCAGACACAGCGCAGTCAGCTGTGCTACACCAGACACAGCGCAGTCAGCTGTGCTACACCAGACACAGCGCAGTCAGCTGTGCTACACCAGACACAGCGCAGTCAGCTCTGTTACACCAGACACAGCGCAGTCAGCTCTGCTACACCAGACACAACGCAGTCAGCTGTGCTACACCAGACACAGCGCAGTCAGCTGTGCTACACCAGACATAGCGCAGTCAGCTCTGCTACACCAGAGGCAGCACAGTCAGCTCTGCTACACCAGAGACAGCACAGTCAGCTCTGCTACACCAGACACAGCACAGTCAGCTGCGCTACACCAGAAACAGCACAGTCAGCTGTGCTGCACCATACACAGCGCAGTCAGCTGTGCTGCACCATACACAGCGCAGTCAGCTGTGCTGCACCATACACAGCACAGTCAGCTGTGCTGCACCATACACAGCGCAGTCAGCTGTGCTGCACCATACACAGCGCAGTCAGCTCTGCTACACCAGACACAGCGCAGTCAGCTCGCAGTCAGCTGCGCTACACCAGACACAGCACAGTCAGCTCTGCTACACCAGACACAGCACAGTCAGCTCTGCTACACCAGACACAGCACAGTCAGCTCAGCTACACCAGACACAGCACAGTCAGCTCTGCTACACCAGACACAGCACAGTCAGCTCTGCTACACCAGACACAGCACAGTCAGCTGCGCTACACCAGACACAGTACAGTCAGCTGTGCTACACCAGACACAGTGCAGTCAGCTGTGCTACACCATACACAGCGCAGTCAGCTGTGCTACACCATACACAGCGCAGTCAGCCGTGCTACACCAGACACAGCGCAGTCAGCTCTGCTACACCAGACACAGCGCAGTCAGCTGTGCTACACCAGACACAGCGCAGTCAGCTGTGCTACACTAGACACAGCACAGTCAGCCCTGCTACACCATACACAGCGCAGTCAGCTGTGCTGCACCATACACAGCGCAGTCAGCTGTGCTGCACCATACACAGCGCTGTCAGCTGTGCTACACCAGACACAGCGCAGTCAGCTGTGCTACACTAGACACAGCACAGTCAGCCCTGCTATACCAGACACAGCGCAGTCAGCTGTGCTACACCAGACTCAGCACAGTCAGTTCTGCTACGCCAAACACAGCGCAGTCAGCACTGCTACGCCATACAAAGCGCAGTCAGCTCTGCTACACCAGACACAGCACAGTCAGCTGTGGTACACCTGACACAGAGCAGTCAGCTCTGCTACACCAGACATAGCGCAGTCAGCTCTGCTACACCAGACACAGCACAGTCAGCTCTGCTACACCAGACACAGCACAGTCAGCTCTGCTACACCAGACACAGCACAGTCAGCTGCGCTACACCAGACACAGCACAGTCAGCTGCGCTACACCAGACACAGCACAGTCAGCTGCGCTACACCAGACACAGCACAGTCAGCTGCGCTACACCAGACACAGCTCAGTCAGCTGTGCTACACCAGACACAGCACAGTCAGCCCTGCTACACCATACACAGCGCAGTCAGCTGTGCTGCACCATACACAGCGCAGTCAGCTGTGCTGCACCATACACAGCGCAGTCAGCTCTGCTACACCAGACACAGCGCAGTCAGCTGCGCTACACCAGACACAGCGCAGTCAGCTGCGCTACACCAGACACAGCGCAGTCAGCTGCGCTACACCAGACACAGCGCAGTCAGCTGTGCTACACCAGACACAGCGCAGTCAGCTGTGCTACACGAGACACAGCGCAGTCAGCCGTGCTACACCAGACACAGCGCAGTCAGCCCTGCTACACCAGACACAGCACAGTCAGCTGCGCTACACCAGACACAGCTCAGTCAGCTGCGCTACACCAGACACAGCTCAGTCAGCTGTGCTACACCAGACACAGCACAGTCAGCCCTGCTACACCATACACAGCGCAGTCAGCTGTGCTGCACCATACACAGCGCAGTCAGCTGTGCTGCACCATACACAGCGCAGTCAGCTCTGCTACACCAGACACAGCGCAGTCAGCTGCGCTACACCAGACAGCGCAGTCAGCTGCGCTACACCAGACACAGCGCAGTCAGCTGCGCTACACCAGACACAGCGCAGTCAGCTGCGCTACACCAGACACAGCGCAGTCAGCTGCGCTACACCAGACACAGCGCAGTCAGCTGCGCTACACCAGACACAGCGCAGTCAGCTTTGCTACACCAGACACAGCGCAGTCAGCTGTGCTACACCAGACACAGCGCAGTCAGCTGTGCTACACCAGACACAGCGCAGTCAGCTGTGCTACACCAGACTCAGCACAGTCAGCTCTGCTACACCAGACACAGCACAGTCAGCTGTGGTACACCAGACACAGCACAGTCAGCTCTGACACACCAGACTCAGCACAGTCAGCTGTGCTACACCAGACACAGCGCAGTCAGCTCGCAGTAAGCTGCGCTTCACCAGACACAGCGCAGTCAGCTGTGCTACACCAGACACAGCGCAGTCAGCTGTGCTACACCAGACACAGCGCAGTCAGCTGTGCTACACCAGACACAGCGCAGTCAGCTGTGCTACACCAGACACAGCGCAGTCAGCTGTGCTACACCAGACACAGCGCAGTCAGCTGTGCTACACCAGACACAGCGCAGTCAGCTGTGCTACACCAGACACAGCGCAGTCAGCTCTGCTACACCAGACACAGCGCAGTCAGCTGTGCTACACCAGACACAGCGCAGTCAGCTGTGCTACACCAGACACAGCGCAGTCAGCTCTGCTACACCAGAGGCAGCACAGTCAGCTCTGCTACACCAGAGACAGCACAGTCAGCTCTGCTACACCAGACACAGCACAGTCAGCTGCGCTACACCAGAAACAGCACAGTCAGCTGTGCTGCACCATACACAGCGCAGTCAGCTGTGCTGCACCATACACAGCGCAGTCAGCTGTGCTGCACCATACACAGCGCAGTCAGCTGTGCTGCACCATACACAGCGCAGTCAGCTCTGCTACACCAGACACAGCGCAGTCAGCTCGCAGTCAGCTGCGCTACACCAGACACAGCACAGTCAGCTCTGCTACACCAGACACAGCACAGTCAGCTCTGCTACACCAGACACAGCACAGTCAGCTGCGCTACACCAGACACAGCACAGTCAGCTGTGCTACACCAGACACAGCACAGTCAGCTGTGCTACACCATACACAGTGCAGTCAGCTGTGCTACACCATACACAGCGCAGTCAGCTGTGCTACACCATACACAGCGCAGTCAGCCGTGCTACACCAGACACAGCACAGTCAGCTCTGCTACACCAGACACAGCACAGTCAGCTGCGCTACACCAGACACAGCACAGTCAGCTCTGCTACACCATACACAGTGCAGTCAGCTGCGCTACACCAGACACAGCACAGTCAGCTGCGCTACACCAGACACAGCACAGTCAGCTGCGCTACCCCAGACACAGCACAGTCAGCTCTGCTACACCAGACACAGCACAGTCAGCTGTGCAACACCTGACACAGCAGGGTCTGTCCCCAAAGTTGCAGGAAACTCTGGTGCAGTGCGCCACCCCCAAGTCGTTGAAGGCCGCCATGTCCCTTGCCATCCGGGTGTATAGACGCCTCAGGGAGAGGCATACACTAAATGTGCCCCCTGTAGTCCTTGCTATGGAGGAGGACACACCAGTGCTGACGGATAAACCCATGCAGGTGGGAGGAGCCCAAATGGTGTTTACTGCAGTTGGCCGTGGTGGGGGGCATGTTTTTACTGTGGGCAAAGTGGTCATTTCATCGGAGTCTGCCCAATGCGCGCCAAATCTACTGTACCAGCTAAGAAGCCGTGTCCCCCTGGTCGTGTGGAGGGAGGCAACCATGGAGTGTATATTTCCTCCATTTCTTCCCCTCATTGTAACCTGCCTGCGGAGGTGGAGCTTGGCGGGGAGACTGAGGGTCTACCGGTGCTTGTGGACAGTGGAGCAGGAGTCAATCTGGTCGATGCTCACTTTGTCTGGACCCATGACCTGAGGTGTAGGGCGCTAGCCAAACCCCTAAGCGTCCATGCCATTGACCCTGTCCTACTTAGCCAGGGGAGGTTGACCCAAGTCGTGGATAACATACATCTGCGTATAGGGACTCATCATGAGGAGTCCCTGTCATGCTATGTCTTTGAGGGAATGCCATAACCTATCGTTTTAGGCCTCCCGTGGTTGGAAAAACACAACCCAGTAATAGATTGGCAGTCTAGAAAAGTAGTAGGCTGGGGTCAGTCATGTGAGGGCTGCTGCCTGGGGGCTACTGTCTCTGCCGTCATTCTACGTCCATCCCCTTTTACTCCAGTGGGGGCAGCAGAGGTGCTGCCAGGGAGTAGGAGCAAGTCGCGACCCTCACCACATGCTAACCCTGGGTGTCTTAGTCCTCTTGGGAGGAGGGGGTCAGAGGAGGGTGGTGACTCCTTCTAAGCATTGTGGGGGTGTGAGTGTGACCACACAGGGGGATGCCTCTGTTGTCGGTTTTGTGAAGAGTTCACCATCTTGTGGCAAACGTGTGCGTGGCAATAAACGTTCAGGTCCAGACCTGTGTGTGAAGGAGTACGTATGGGTGTCCACCAAAAACATCCAGTGGAAGTGTGCTGCAGGGGTCTGGAGTTCTCAGGTGATCGGGCCGTATCGGGTGTCGGCCATTCCCGGCCTGGGGACTTACCAGCTGGAGTTGCCCCCTGTAATGCCCATGCACAACTCATTCCCCAGGTCGGCGCTCTGGAGATTCGTGGCGCCTCCGGAGCATACCTTGCCACCTCCATCAGCCCAGGTTTGCCATGAACCAGAGAGTCAGGTGGTCGCTGGGGTGAACTTTAGTGGATCTAGGCTTCCTCACCGTAAGTGTTTTTCTGGTGAGGTGCAGTGTTGAGGGTCCAGAGGAGGGGTACTGTCACGATCCATTTTTGGATCTGTGTCAGAGTCTGGACTCTCTTATTTAATCCTTTTTCCTTTCTGGCCCTTGGGGGTTAATATGGGTTTTTGCCCCCGGTGGCTGCTGTAGTTACTACAATTTTAGTGAGTCTGCTGCTGGCTTTTTACTCCCCTGGTGGCCGCTGGTGTTACTACATGTTTAGTCAGTCAGCAGGTGTGACCATTTCCTCCTTCCTAGAAAGGGTCATCAGGTGCTGCAACTCACTGTTGGTGATATTATTCATTTGGAGACCAACCAAGCTCGACTCAGGAGCAGGCTGTATTACGGTCGAGCTCCAGCTATCCCCTTGTTCTGGTGTCTTACTCTGCTGCTCGGAGCATTAGCAGCAGAGAGAAGCTAAGTCTTGTTTTTTAGTTTATTTTAACCTTAGGTGTCTGTCGTATCTTTCCTTGTTTATTATTTGGTGCAGTTCACGTTTTCCCTGTCTCACCTCCTGGGGAGGGGGTTGGGGGTTTAGCTCAGGGCTAAACAGGAGATAGGGACAGGTCGGGGATTTGGGCCTTACTACCATCAAGTGTACCCCCAAGTTAGGGAGAGTCAGGGCACCCCCTTAGCCTGAGGGGCAGTTCAGGGGCCCAGGTTCCACATCTCCTGTTTTCCCCCCTACTGCCCAGTGACAATATTAACACAGAATTTTCATAGAAGCAGGAAACTATAGAAACTACAGGGTTAGAGCTATCCACAGGTGGGTTTTGAAGCTTTGGCACCTATCCGGAGTCGAGAAAAGGGTTCCCGCCGTCCACTAGCCTGCAGGTAGTTCATGTTTGGTATCGAAAGAACGGTAATTTCGTAATAAGAAAAATGATAGTCCTGCAGTCACTCTAAGAGCTTCGCGGCCAGAGTTATGACACTTGAGTTTTTAGTAACTTTTGAAAAGTGGAGTACGTTCCATAGCTCCGCCCACCCAGTGAGGTCACCCAGGGAAAGGTGTTATTCGGTGCGTTCCGCAAGCCCCTAATAAAGTTGGTATAAGGTGCGTTCGCAGCCCGGGGTCCACTGTGCAGAGATGGTAAAACTGATGCTTGGTAATGGGGGAGAACTAAGTGAACACCGGCGGGATATCCGCTGACCCGGTGTGCAAAGGGGCGAACTCTGTTACATCACAGAGCTGCTGAAAACAACTGCCGGAGCCTGTTTATACTCACAGAGCTCGGCAGGGTGAGCACTAGCTGACAGTCACAGAACTCTGCCCCAGAGACAAAGGGCTAGAGCCCCTCTAGACAGCGCTCGGCGCCGCAGCTGCGGGGCCAGTAAGAGAACCGATGAATACTAATTGCACCGAACTAACTAATTCCTTCCAGAGCAGGGAGGAAAACGCTTATCTAGCGCACGGCGCCGCTGTGAGGGACGCTGCTACTCGTGTGGAGCAAAGGTGCCTTGTGCTGGATAGCACTATATGGCGCTAACGCTCGTGTGGAGATCGGGATGCTCTGTGGCACATAGACTAAGCCACTACTGGCGCTGACTCAGTAACCCCTATACTATACACAACCAAAAGGAGGGGATCATGATGAGTCAGTCACCAGTCTCAAGCATCCATCTGCACACACACAACTACCCGTAAGAGTCTATCCTAGCGCATGGCTGAGCGGCCGTGCGACTCTTTTATAGCGGCATCCTTCCGGGACCTTCTCAGTGGACCAATCCGAGCAGGAACGGGACCTGCGCATGTAACCTCCGACCTCCAATGAGAGGTCGTCCCACGGGTATGCTCAGTAAGCAAAATACAGGACTTAGTCCCAGAAGCATATGCTTGCTGCTGACTCAAACATGGTGTTATAGTAGAGCCTGAAGCAGCATCCAGACGCCTAGCATCAGCCAGGGCAAGACGCCAGGACCGACATCTCTGATGAGCAGGAATCTCTGCGGCCGCAGAGGAATGGGAGACCGCAGAGGACATGGCTTGAGATTCCCAATGTGCAGTGGGGGAAACTCGATGCCTAACAAGGTATATGGCTAGGAGGCTCATTCAGGCTGTTGTTCAGACCTGGGAGACAGCATATACTATTCCTGCTCTGGACTGAATCCTGGCCCTTGTGAACTCCCCTTCCCCTCTTCGACATGGTGTGCCATTGACTGATAACTGTAAGTTTCATATTCACTTTATTTTGTAATTGCCTGTATACACTGTATCTGTCTCTTTTTGTAACATCTTTGTACTTTTTTAAACACTGTCTATTCTTTTTGGAATAAAATCTATAAAAATTTACTAGTTCTGTTTTCCTTGCTCTATAAACTTACTGCCACGTCTTCGTGCTAAATTCACGCTACCTAGAGGGTTGGCTCCTGACCCGATATTGATATTAATATAAAACTAGGAGCTGGTGGCAGCGAGTGTTCTGGAGTATTTGGGAAATTCTGGCAGGGACGGAATGGAGGTTTTACTTGTGTATTTCCTGCCTGAGACGGGGCTATACATACCGCCCTCCTGCAGAGTGCCCAATAGCCAGTACACAGCTAGGCCGTCTTTCTAGTGACAACTTATCCTAAGTCTAGTACCCTGACTGAACTGAGGGTAAGGTTGGGAGCCAGAGAGCTGCAAGTTATAAACTGGAACTGGAAAGTGGGATATAATAAATCCCTGATGAACTGGGGGCAACTACTAACCCCGATTCATGACATATTAGTGGCAGAGCGGTGGGATAATAGAGTACAGTCATGGCCAAAAGTATGAGAATGACACAAATATTAATTTTTACAAAGTCTACTGCTTCATTTTTTCTAATGGCAATTTGCATATACTCCAGAATGTTATAAAGAGTGATCAGCTTAACAGCAATTACTTGCAAAGTCAATATTTGCCTAGAAAATTAACTTTATCCCCCAAAACACATTTCAACATCATTGCAGCCCTGCCTTAAAAGGACCAGCTAACATCGTTTCAGTGATTGCTCCATTAACACAGGTGTGGGTGTTGATGAGGACGGGGCTGTAGATCAACCTGTCATGATTAAGTAAGAATGACACCACTGGACACTTTAAAAGGAGGCTGGTGCTTGTCATCATTGTTTCTCTTCTGTTAACCATGGTTATCTCTAAAGAAACACGTGCAGTCATCATTGCACTGCACAAAAATGGCCTAACAGGGAAGAGTATCGCAGGTAGAAAGATTGCACCTCAGTCAACAATCTATCGCATCATCAAGAACTTCAAGGAGAGAGGTTCCCTTGTTGCCAAAAAGGCTCCAGGGCGCCCAAGAAAGACCAGCAAGCGCCAGGACCGTCTCTTAAAAGTGTTTCAGCTGCGGGATCGGGCTACCAGCAGTGCAGAGCTTGCTCAGGAATGGCAGAAGGCAGGTGTGAGTGCATCTGCACGCACTGTGAGGCGGAGATTCTTGGAGCAAAGCCTGGTCTCAAGGAGGGCAGCAAAGAAGCCACTTCTCTCCAGAAAAAACATCATGGACAGACTGATATTCTGCAAGAGGTACAGGGAGTGGACTGCTGAGGACTGGGGTAAAGTCATTTTCTCTGATGAATCCCCTTTTCGATTGTTTGGGACATCTGGAAAACGGCTTATTCGGAGAAGACCAGGTGAGCGCTACCACCAGTCTTGCCTCATGCCAACTGTCAAGCATCCTGAAACCATTCATGTGTGGGGTGGCTTCTCAGCCAAGGGAATGGGCTCTCTCTCAGTCTTGCCTAAAAACACAGCCATGAATAAAGAATGGTACCAGAATGTCCTCCAAGAGCAACTTCTCCCAACCGTCCAAGAGCAGTTTGGCGATCAACAATGCCTTTTTCAACATGATGGAGCACCTTGCCATAAAGCAAAGGTGATAACTAAATGGCTCAGGGAACAAAACATAGAGATTTTGGGACCATGGCCTGGAAACTCCCCAGATCTTAATCCCATTGAGAACTTGTGGTCAGTCATCAAAAGATGGGTGGACAAACAAAAACCTTCAAATTCAGACAAAATAAAAGCATTGATTTTGCAAGAATGGACTGCTATCAGTCAGAATTTGATCCAGAAGTTGATTGAGAGCATGCCAGGGAGAATTGCTGAGGTCCTGAAGAAGAAGGGTCAACACTGCAAATATTGACTTGCTGCATTAACTCATTCTAACTGTCAATATAACCTTTTGTTACTCATAATATGATTGCAATTATATTTCTGTATGTGACAAACACACATAAAAACCAGAGGGCAGCAGATCATGTGAAAATATAATATTTGTGTCATTCTCAAAACTTTTGGCCATGACTGTATTAGTGATCTGGTTTGAGCAATCATTCCTCTCACTTAAAACTTGCACGGTTCTTGCGAGGACGCAAAAAGTTTTGGAGAACAAACTTATTGTTTATTAGTGCTGAGACAATACTGTGTATATAGCAGTTATCAACATAGCACAGGCTCAGGCTGACCAGTAGCACTGGTACGACCAGAACGCCCAGGTAGCGGACCTACCAGGTGGTTCAGAAGGTGTGGGTGGTGGTCCCCCATACCAAAGGATATTCTTCAAGCAGCCTGGGAAGGCCCGTACGTCGTACACCAACAGCTCAACCCAGTCACTCTTGACCACGCTCGTCTTTCACCTGCCCGAGAACGAGGAGGAAGACCCCCTCCTGGACATGCTGGCCCAAGCTAAGGCCAGTGGGTCCATAGAGGACACGGAGGTAAGCGCCTTACTACCTGCACCCCAGCGGTCGCAGCTGCGAGCCACGCTGGAAACCTTCCGGGCTGTGTTTACCAACCGACCTTGAAGGACTGAGGTAGCGGTCCACGAAGAGGACACCGGAGATCATGCCCCCTACGGCGGACACCCTATCGGACCTCTGACGAGGTTCAGCACGTCATGTGCCAGGAGATTGATGAGATTTTGCAGCTGGGGGTGATCCAATGGTCCAAGAGCGTGTGGGCCTCACCTCTAGTCCTGGTGCCCAAGAAGGATCAGACCACCCGGTTATGTGTGGACTACAGGGGGCTCAACGCCATCACCACCTCTGATGTAAACCCAATGCCACGCATTGAAGAGCAGCTTAAGCGGTTAGCTGGCGCGCACTATCTATCCATTATGGATTTGAGTCAGGGATATTGGCAGATTCCCCTGAGCCTCGAGATTCACCCCCTTTGGACTGTACGAGTCCACGGTCATGCCTTTTGGCATGGAGAATGCCCCTGCCACATTCCAGTGGATGGTCAACCTCCTGCTTCAGGGATTGGAGAGGTGCGCAGTGGCGTACCTGGATGACATTGCCTTCAGTTCCTCCTGAGAGGAACACCTTCAGCATCTCCAGGAGGAGCTTAGGCACATCCATCAAGCAGGCTTGACCATCAAGCCGGGAAAGTGCCAGATGAGCATGAGAGAGGTCCACTACCTGGGGCATCGGGTAGGCGGGGGATCTATGAGGCCAGAGCTTGGGAAAGTGGATGCTATCGCGTACTGGGCAACCCCCAGGACCAAGAAGCAGGTGATGTCCTTCCTGGGCACCGCAGGGTACTATAGGTGCTTTGTACAAAACTGTAGCAGCCTTGCAAAGCCCTTGGCAGACCTCACCAGGAAGAAGCTACCCCAAACAATTGACTGGACAGAAGGCTGTGAGGTGTCTTTTAGGGCTTTGAAAACAGCCCTGAGCAGCTTTCCTGTGCTAAAGGCAGTCAACATCAGTTGGCCGTTCATAGTACAGACTGACACCAGCAAGTTTGGCATCGGTGGTGTGCTTAGTCAGGTCAACTCGGGGAAGCAAGTATTGTATTTGAGTTGGAAGTTTCTGCCGAATTAAGTGGCTTATTCCACCATAGAGGAGTGCCTGACCATGGTTTGGGCCCCGCAACGTTTGCAGCCCTACCTGTCTGGAAGCGCTTTCACTGTGGTGACCGACCACAACCCCCTGAGTTGGCTGCACACCATGTCTGGTATCAATGGAAGGTTGCTGCGCTGGAGCGCCTCACCCCCTAACAGTATGACTTTACCGTTAAACACAAAAAGGGCAGCAAGCATGGCAATGCAGACGTGTTGTGCCGGCAGGGCGAGCCTGCCGAGGTGCACTTGGAGGAGTACCAAGAGGTCCTGCTTCCATAACGCAGTCCAAAAGGGGAGGTGTCATGAAAATATGAACCATTTTCCAGGGGTTCGAGTACACTTCCAGAAATTTCCGCTGCAACTACTGGGACACACATGCTGCCCATCCCCCATTAGGTTGTACAGTACACACACAAGCTGCAGTGTCCAACCCCCTCCTTTTCTCCATGCCAGCACTGTATAATTCTATCTCACTCTTTCCCACCCTTCCTCCAGAATGTGTTTGTACTCAGCTATGTGCAAGAGCACATGGTTTTGGGAATCTCTTTGTTCCTTTAAATCGGTATATAATAACGCAGACTAGGCGTGGAAGTAGGAAACCTATATTTTTGGGATCTACATCATGAAAGCTATCCACATTGGCGCTTTCTGACTTATGAGCTCCTCAGGAACTGAGAAAAGGGTCCCTGCCTTCCCCCAGCCGGCAGATTGTTCTCATTTGGTATCAATAGAAAGCTCATGTCGTAATAAGAAAAATAGCAGTCCTGCAGTCACCCTACGAGCATCGCAGCCAGAGTTATGGTTCTTATAAGGTTTTCATAACTTCTGAAAAAGGGAGTGCATTTCATAACTCAGACCTCCCCGTGAGGACATCCAGGGGCAAGACCCCTAGTTTTGGGCAAAAGGTATAGAGCTCAGAGGCCCAGACAAAAGGGGTCTTTTGCCCAGGGAACCAGCTACAGAAAGCTGTGCATTTTGACTTGTTGCTCTGGGAAGGTTCCCCTCCCCCTCTCCCACATGGCGTGCCATTGACTGAGATATGCAGGTTCCTGCTTTTAATCAATGTTATTTTGTGATTGCCTGTATGTATTGTAATTGTCTCCTTTGTAACATCTTTTATTTTTGTAAACACTGCCTAACTTTTGTGTAGTAAAACTATTAAAATTTACCAGCTTCATTTTCCTTGCGCTAAACGTATTGCCATGTTCTCTGTGCTAAATTCATGCTACTGGTGGGTTGGCTCCTGACCTGATATTGATTTTAATATCAGAACTAGGAGCTGGTGGCAGCAAAGTGTGTTCTGGGGTATTTGGAAGATTCTGGCAGTGACAGAACGGAGGTTTTCCATGTGTATTTCCCGCTTGAGATGGGGAATATACATACCGCCCTCCTTGCAGAGTGCCCAATAGCCAGTATACAGCAAGGCAGCCCTTCTGGCAACTACTTATCCTAGGTGTAGTTGCCTGACTGACCTGAGGGTAAGGGGGCGCCAGAGAGCTGCACGTTCCAAAACAGGAACTGAAGGTGGGATCGTGAAATAAGATCCCCGACACTATACCCGGGCAACACCGGGCTCTTCAGCTAGTATATATATATATAATATTATATTTTATTAACACAAAAAATCTAACCTATCTAAACCCAACACCGCATCACAACAAAGGTCCATGGAAAGTCCACTGTCCATCATAGCCTATTCCACACAAAACCCTATCCTACCAAACCCCAAAACCGCCACACGAGAAAGGTCCATGCAATGTCCGCAGAATCCACTGTCCATCATGGCCTCTTCTCCATTGGAGCTTTTAAGCTCACTCAAGCATCCTCATGGATGTCTCAAAAAGACCCTTGACCCCCCTCCCCACCTAATCTATACCCTTCCAACTAAAACACTGTACAAGAAACAACACAGCAAGGTTTTAACATACTAGAATATTACAAAAAACACTTTAGCAAAACACATCAGACCCTGCAAGCCCTATATCCATATTAGCTTTCAAAGCAAAACAAAAATCTACAGGTGCAAAACTTGCCCATCACAAGATATTGGAGAAAGAGAAGGCTCCTTCCCTACCTACCTCTTGCTTACCTCTCTGTCCCTTTCTACTTATTTCTGACCCTAGTTGTCTACAAGAACTCTCCCTACCTATCCCTCATTTACCCTCACCTAACTACCTTATCATACCTAACCCTACCCACCTTACCTTCTTGCCCTGCCTTACTCTGCCACCTACCGACCTAACTGCTCCTAGGGTTCGTTAAAGGCGCGTACGCTACCACGTTTAGAGTGGCCTCCGGCTCCGCCCGGTCCATCCTGACTCCCACCAAAGCCCGCGATCAACCCTTCTGAAAAGGGGATCGATCGTTAATACGTTTAACTGTGGGCTCAAAGGACAGCCCTGGCATATGCCAGAACCAACCGCAAAGGGTGACCAACCCAACCGTTCACAAGCGGAATAGTCTCTGCCCCTTTTGTGCAAGATCTTTAACCAATCGACAAACCTCTCAGGCAGACCGTACCTCAGAAGGACAGACCAATGGTACTCATGATCCGCTCTGTCAGAAGCCTTTGCTTAATCTAAAGACAGCAGATACGCCTTCCAGTGGCCTGCCCTGCCCTGCTCCACTGCCTCCCGCACACCGAGCACAGCGCTAAACGTACTGTGGCCTGGAACAGAGCTGTGCTAAGCCCCCGAAAAGAGCCAGGGTGCAAACTTCACCAGCCAATTAAAAGCACTTTTGCCAGAACCTTTCGGTCCATATCAAAAAGCACTATGGGACGCCAATTCTCAATACTGGATGAGTCTTTACGCTTTGACAGGATAATTAGGGCAGACCTCATTGATCTGGGAAGAGTGTCTGAGGAAAAACACTCGTTAAACACCTCAGTCAAGAAGGATGCCAAAGAGTTCCTGAAGGTCTTATAAAACTCGGATTTTAAGCCATCCAGACCTGGCAATTTTTTGGGGGCCAAAGCCCATCAATCGCCAATCTCATTTCCTCTTCCCTGATTGCCTCTGCTAAAACATGAAGAGAGGGGTCATCTCCTGACTCAGGAATCAGCCAGGAAAACTGACATCCTATCTCGATCCAGATCTCTCTTTCCCAAGAGGTGTGAGTAGAAGAACCTGACCACCTCCAGGATCCCTAATTTGGATGTGTGCTTACTGAGCCTGTTCTATCGATCAGTCTCTTTGCCACCTTACAATTCACTGACATCTTAAAGCTTACAGCTTCTGTATGGGTCGGGCGAGCTGTACCTCCGGAAATCCCTCTCAAAAACTAAAGATGTGTGCCTGTCATACTGACACCACTTGAGTAAAGACTTCACACCGGAGATTTCCTCACGGTCACCCCCAATCGAGATGAGCTGCTCGAGTTTCCTCAGAGCCTAAAGGTACTGTCACACTTAGCGATGTACCAGTGATCCCGACCAGCGATATGACGCGGTCAGGATCGCTGGTACATCGCTAAGTGGTCGCTAGTGAGCTGCCACACAGGCAGATCTCACTAGCGACATCGCTGGGGACGGGGATCGCTACTTACCTGTCACACCAGGCGATCCTGATTCCTCCCGCCCGGCTCCACGCATCGCTCGTCCTCACAGCAGGAAGCGCCACAGGAAGCTGACGACGAGAAACAGTCCTGAACGTTCTCGCGCGATCAGCGATAACCAGCGGGGGAGCCGGTCGGAGGTAAGTATCAGACACAGAGATATCGCTAGCAATATCGCTATAACGTCACTAGTTATAGCGATATTGCTAGCGATATCTCTTAGTGTGACATGCCCTTAATACAAGCGATTCCTGTTCAGACTTCTTAGGCTCGAACGCTGACGGAAGAAACTCCCCACCCTTTCTTTGAAGATCTCCTACCACTCAGACTTACTACTACAGAGATCGAAGAGTGGTTCCTGGCTCTGAAGAAACTCCTCAAAAGATTTTCTCACCAGAAGGGATGAATTCAGCTTCCATGGGCTTTTCCCCATCCGGGGAGTCTCTGCAACATTCAAAGAAAAGAAAATTAGACATTGGTGAGAGAATTCCATTTCAACGGCGGACGCTGCTGAAAAGATGGCATCCTCATTTTAAAAAAAAAAACTTCTAGACCTACTGCTACCCCTATGAAAGGTGAAACCCCCATGACCTGGGGTGTTGCGGATGTGAACATCCACCAGGCTAGCTAGGTGTTTAAATCCCCACCAAAGACTACCTGTGAGCTCATAACAGGATAGGGCTTGATCTTCAGGAAGAGATATTTACGGTCCCACTTGAACTGTGGGCCATAGATATTAATGAGCCGAAGCTCTTGTCCCTTCATGAAGATGTCCAAGACCAGGCACCTCCCCATTTCTATCTCAATCACTCGTCTGCATTACACCGATGCGGCCTTAAAAAGGACTGCCGCCCCGCTATACAGCTTTGCCACAAGAGACCAGTATGAGGGCTCACTCTTCCACTCCCTTTTCGCTTTATAAATGACCCCCATGTATGTTAGTCTGGTCTCCTGCAAAAAACAAAATGTCAGCCTCAAATCGGGTGAGAAAATCAAAGGTCGTAAATCTAGCCGCATCCGACTTTATGCTGGCGACATTAATGCCAGAGTCAATGGGGTGGGTTCTGCCATTATGAGTGTTTAAATTATATTCCCTTTTTCTTCCCAACCGCCCACTCTGCCCCCTTTCCCTTCCAAGGAGGTATCCGCCACAACCTTCCTCTTCAGGGAAACAGAGGTGTCCATTTTTTTATTTCTTTCCCATCTCCGGACTCCAGGGTATTCCCTCTTCCAGAGGGGCTTACACCCTCCGGAGGACAGACTCAGCTACCCCCCGGAAGCCACCCAGCTGTTACCTCTGGCTCCTTCTCCCCCGACCTCCGTCTCAGCAGAGTCGTTGAAGACTTGGAACCAGTTGGAAAGGGCGGTTCCCCCCCACCCGGCCAGCAATGGCATTAGAAAAGGAGCAAGGGCAGGGGCTATACCACTGGCGTAACTACCGGGGTAGCAGCCGAAGCGGTTGCTTCCGGGGTAGCAACCGAAGCGGTTGCTTTGGGGCCCGGCCTATATAGGGGCCCGAGTCCCCGGCTCCGATCGGCGCTACCCGGGTAGTGCAATTAAGTACATACTCACCTCTCCTGCATGTCTCTTACAGCCCCCCTGCTTATTCCATCTTCTCAGCACTGTTCGTCCTGCTTTCAGCGGCCGCTCATTACATATGCGCATATGTAATGAGCGGATCATTACATATGCGCATATGTAATAAGCGGCACCACGTGGACACTGAAAGCAGGAAGAACAGCGCTGAGATGGAATAAGCACGGGGGGGGCTGCAAGACACATGCTAGGAGAGGTGAGTATAACGGAGGGAGCCATATTCACCTGTCCCCCGTTCCACCGCTGCGCGTCGCTCTGCTGTCTTGCTTCCTCTGGCAGTGACGTTCAGGTCAGAGGGCACCATGACGTAGTTAGCAGGCGCCCTCTGCCTGAACAGTCACTGTGCAGGGCCGGCAACGCTGAGGAGCAGCAGCTGCAGCAGCAAAGACGAGGTGAGTATATAGGTTTTTTTTTTTTCTTTAATTGAGACAGCGGCAGCAGCATTGTAAGGGGCCACTAATGACCGTGCAGCATTACAAGGGGCCAGTATTCACTGTGCAGCATTACAAGGGGCCACTAATCACTGTGCAGCATTACAAGGGGCCACTAATCACTGTGCAGCATTATAAGGGGCCACTAATCACTGCAGCATTACAAGGGGCCACTAATAACTGTGCAGCATTACAAGGGGCCACTAATCACTGCAGCATTACAAGGGGCCACCAATCACTGTGCAGCATTACAAGGGGCCACCAATCACTGCAGCATTACAAGGGGCCACTAATCACTGTGCAGCATTACAAGGGGCCATTAATCACTGTGCAGCATTGCAAGGGGCCACCAATCACTGTGCAGCATTATAAGGGGCCACCAATCACTGCAGCATTATATGGGGCATATGTTATTATGGAGCATGTTATAGGGCCACCATTATTCACTGTGCAGCATTATTAGGCATATTTTTGTATGGAGCATCTTATGAAACCCATCATGAACTTTAAGGAGCATCTTATGGGGCCAATTTTATTTTTGAAATTCACCAGTAGCTTCGGCATTTTCCACCCTAGGCTTATACACGAGTCAGTAAGTTTTCCCAGTTTTTTGTGACAAAATTAGGGGGGTCGGCTTATACACGGGTCGGCTTATACACGAGAATACACGGTACATTACTGCGGCGCTCCGGCGGGTGCTGTGGTCAACGCTGTCTTGGGGGCCCGCCGGCCCTGTGTGTGTAATGTAGGGGATCCGGGGCCCCAGTGGAAAAAAATGTACACTATGATTTCGCAGCCTACGCTGCATTTCTGTGCCTGCTGTGCGGAGCGAAGCACATATTGGGCCCGCCTCCCTGCCTGCAGCCAGTGTATTGCTTCAGACTAGTTCAGTCCCGCCCCTTCCCTGAGCCCTCACTGTCTATTAGCTCTTTTTAGAGCTGCCTGCCGCATGGACCTCTGGGAAATGTAGCTCCTGGAGGTCGGTTTGCGCGGAGGAAGGCAGGCAGCCCTCACTGTCTCAGCCTAATTAATGGCAGGCCAGCCACTCAGCCAACTCTAGTATGCATTATCGGTAAGAGGGTGCGTCTAGAAGGGGGTGTGTCTTGAAGGGTGTGTGTCTTGAAGGGGGTGTGTCTTTGAGGGGGGGTGTCTTTGAGGGGGCCCCGTTTAAAAGTTTGCTATGGGGCCCAATCAGTTCTAGTTACGCCCCTGGGCTATACGGGTGACCTAGGTCACCACAAAGGTGACACCTAATGTCAACACAGGAGGTAGCAAGATCGCCTATCCCACCACACAATGCACATTTCTGCATCTTGCAGCCTGCGCTGAACTGACTGTCATCGCCACACCAGTGGCAAATCTTCGGTTGTCCCTGGTAGAAGACCAGGATCCTGTCCCTTCCCTGAAATTCCGAGGAAGGGATGTGGGTGATAGTACCGCCCGAGTGCTTCAACCTCAGCATGAAGGTCCACCTCCCTGACCAAATGCCAATCTCATCCCTGTTTTTTTGGGGGGACCTCAGTGACTTCCCCATACCTGGAAAGCCATGTCATTATGTCAATTCCAGAAAGTGACTCGTTACTTGTCAGCATGGTCACATTATAAATACCATTTTGCCGAGATACCACCTGCAAGGCAAAATCTCACCAGCCGGGCTACTCCTTTGCCAGCTCATAATTCGAACAGAAAAGCTCTAAGCCCTCCGGTCAAACAAAACTGACATCAAAGACAGGGGTCCCAAAAGGATGGATCAAGGCAAAGATGTTTGTTGCCCTGAAATCCGTCTTCAGAAGGAGCTCCACCACCTTAGCCCTAGGTGGGAAAGCTTCACCACCCCTCCACCGAAGACGAACCACATTCTTTCTGGTCACCCCCAACCCGGCTGTTGGAAGGGACCATTTCCCACCTGTTTTTTCTTGGAAGGCGGCCAGGCCATGTCTCGCTATCCAGAAAGACAGGTCCACCTCTCTGCCCTATTCGTTGACTGATCGCTTTCCTTTTTTAAGGGCCTCCAGGAAATGGCGGTGCAAAACACCATCCCCATAGCCAAGAGATGAGGAAGGCCCCCGAGCAGTTCCTGGTGCCCCCGCAAAGCTTAGTGGATACAAGGCAGATGGGCCAGATCCTCCCCCCACGACACCATTGCCACTGACATTCACACCATACCACCGCCACTTGCACCCTCACTTGCACCATTCACACCGCCATTCACACCAGTTAAACTCGCACCCAAACCTTTATTAATTGTGATGCAGTGACCCCTGTTACAGCTAGGGGGCACTGTGTGTTCTCCCTAGGATGTGCATGGAGGCGTATGAAGGCCGTAGGTGTGCATGGCAGTCACGGGCGTAGCTGTGACTGCAATGCAGACTGATAATAAAAGTGTTAGTCTTGCATATGTTAGTGTCCAAGACAGAGGTACAGAAAATCTGCTTTGGATGTTGTGTTTGAAGCAGACTGCAGGATCTAGTTTGTGCAGTCTGTTCCATTCCAGACCCAGGTTTTCCATGTGGCTGAAAGCCACATGTTTCTGTGATAAAAGCCCAGCAGGAAAGGGTTAGTGTGCTGAGTAACTCTGGGGAGTCTCAGGCGTTTCAGGGCTCGAGTGAGTTGGTGCCTGTTGGACAGAGTGGAGTCAATAGGCCTGGCACCCACAGCATACAGAGTTGTGCAGCCATCCACGGTGACTAGAACCGGAGGCGGATGTGGTGCCCGGCTGCGACCCGGAGGATATCGAGGACTGGGTATAGCAGTGAGTAGAGACTGTGACACAGCAATTGCAATTGTATAAGCAGCAGCAAAAGACTAATGAGCTGATTAGCTGATTCTGCAGCAAATAGCGGCCATGCAAGAGGCACCCTCCCCAGCGACCCCCGTACCGGTCAGAGGCTCGTGACAGAATCCGGTTAGCATTGAGGAAGATGGCGCCTGAGAACAACATGGAGGCCTTCCTCACTATCTTTGAACGCACTGCGGAGCAGGAGAGCTTGCCCGTGACCAGGTGTGCTGAATTTGTGGCCCCTTTTCTGAAGGGAGATGCCCAGAAGGCTTGCCTGGACCTCATTCGGAACGATGCCCTGGACTATGGGAAGCTGAAAGGTGAGATCCTTGCCAGACTGGGGGTTAATACATACGTGCTGGCCCAACAGGTGTTCCAGTGGACTTTTTCTGAGTCTCGCCCTGCCCGTTTCAGGCCTGTGACTTACTGCAACTGGTTAAATAATGGCTCCAGCCTGAGACCTTAACCCCATTCTAGATGGTAGAGAGGGTGGTGGTCGACCGGCTGGTGAGGGCCCTGCCAGCAGCCATGCAGCGTTGGGTGGGACAAGGGGACCTGGGCGCTCTGGAACAGGTGGTTAGACTGGTAGAGCAGTATACAAAAAAAAAAAAGGAACCAAGGTAGCAACAGAAAAAATGATCCCTAAACTTCACTTTTAATCAATATTTAAAATCTGGACAATCCCAGTTCATAGGGACTAGGGTAATATTTGAACAGACACCAGAAAAAAATAGTAATAGATACTCCAGGCCACTAAACTTGCCCTAATGGGCCCTGGCAATCCCTGCCTAGCCGCGGAGGTTGGCACCCTAGTTGTAGACGATAGTGGCGCCCCCGCTCAACGTCGGTGACCCTAATACACCCTACAAAAACCCTAGTCCACGACGAGGATACACAAAAAGACACAAACACACAATAACCACCCGAAAAAAAACCCTGGTGGAGAGACTGTATAACGTCTCTAAAATGTTTAACTTATCTCGTACTAGAATCATGGGTATATACACCCATCCCAGATAATATCTCGTAGTAAAAAATACTGATATATAGCAGCTTATAATGGCTTATCTCGTAATAAAAAAGGCTTATGCTGCAAGAAATGACAGACCTGATATAGCCCCCCCAAAAAAAAGGGAAAAAGAAAAAAGAAAAAACGTATACAGTAAGAAGTGCAGCCACAGGGATGTACAATCCAAGCACCTCAGGTTACATAACCACAAAAATTATCCACCAGATAAAGATTAGTGGCATAAAAATAATATATATAACGCTTTTTAAATAATGGACATAATAGTCCTACATATAGACAGTGGTGGCAACAGAAAACAATCCCTGGTTAACCAGGTTGCCCTAATACAGAAACATTTTGCCAACCATCAAGCAGTAGGTCTGTTAGCGTTATTATTATTATTATTATTATTTATTGTTATAGCGCCATTTATTCCATGGCGCTTTACATGTGCGTTATGAAAATACTTATCAGCCATCAGAAGATATGAGGCCCAGCCCGACGCGTTTCCCCCTCCTGGATACTGAGGGTTCATCAGGGGCAAAAAAGGAAAGGGGATTCCATCGTCGTGGACTAGGGTTTTTGTAGGGTGTATTAGGGTCACCGACGTTGAGCGGGGGCGCCACTATCGTCTACAACTAGGGTGCCAACCTCCGCGGCTAGGCAGGGGTTGCCAGGGCCCATTAGGGCAAGTTTAGTGGCCTGGAGTATCTATTACTATTTTTTTCTGGTGTCTGTTCAAATATTACCCTAGTCCCTATGAACTGGGATTGTCCAGATTTTAAATATTGATTAAAAGTGAAGTTTTAGGGATCATTTTTTCTGTTGCTACCTTGGTTCCTTTTTTGTCTTTGATCCCAAAATATTTTTTGGAGGTTTTTCTGCTTGACTAGCATGGCTGGTTTTTTGTCGGGTCCCATTGATACTAAAAGATGGCTAGATGATGCTAAAGAGGTATTCTCAGAATTAGAAACTGATTCCTTGTCTGCTACGGGTCCCTCTCTCAGGACACTGTTTTCCGATCTGCTTGAGGCATTTAAAGATAATATTAAATCTTGGTGGGAAGTACAATCATTAGAAAACTATATTAAACAAAAAATTGTTCCACGTGGGCTGAGGATTCATTTGACACCTGCCCCTAGATGTAGAACCCCAATATTGTTAAACAGGTGGGAGGAGGAATTAACTGCCTCATCCCTACGTTTAATGCAGGTGTTGCTTGATGAAGAGAAAGTCACTCTTGAAAAAACCTCTCTGAAGGTGAAGGAATTGACAGAGAATGTGTTGAAATTTAAAACTACGACGGATTTTGCAATAAAGGAGGAGAATCTTAAAACTGCGGTTGAGAAGTACCAACTATATATTAAAGAGAGGAAACATAGGAGGTTTTTAAGGGATACAACAGAATTTAAGGAAAAGAGGGCATATCCTGCTCTCTCGGATAAGAAAAATTGTCCTACAGATATATCATCCTCAGAGGTTGAGTCATCAGACGCTGAGGGGAATCTGGGATATCACGGTAGAAAAAATAATAACTATAGAAGTAGGGGACGCAGTCGTAGAGGTAGTGGTAGAAGATGGCAGGAAACAGACAGGTTCTATGGAAGAGCACAAATGAATACTACTTTGGGGCATATAAATCAGCCCTCCTCTACGGTTGGTGGTTCATCATCCCCCTCTTCCTCTTTTTTAAAAACGAAGGGTCTGGCCCCCTACAAACTAAGGGACCGTACCAAGTAGGGATGAAGAGGGGGTATAATAACCAGATTATTAATCTGTCCTCTTATGCTCCTACCAAGGTGGAGATTGATGTCCTGAGTAGAGGACTCTCCTTTGTACCAACCACTAAATTCGATCCTTTTGAATGGATAAAAGACATTAATTTATTTATACGGAAATTGAAATGGAAAAATTTTTTTGCTATGGGTGATAAGGCTAAGTGTCAGCAATTAGGTATAACATTGGAGGACTTTCCTGATGTTCTTCTTCTAACCAGTTTGGCAGAGGAAGGACAACGGGAAATTGGGGTTGGACCGTTCTCTGATTTGAAATTAAAGAGCAAAAAGACACCCCCGATGGGGGAGACTGGGTGTATTGATATCTTTTTGCAACTAGTCTCTGATGAGATTCGTAATATCAATCCTAGGACTGAACAGACTCAACCCAATCTCTCTTACTGTGAAAGAAAGGCCCTGGAAGGGTTGATGAACAATAAGCAGATTATATTGAAGCCGTCAGACAAGGGAGGCAATACAGTTATCCTGCAAAGGGATAAATATATTGAGATGTGTCTCTCTATTCTGTCTGATCAATCGACTTATGAGACTTTGAAAGTAGATCCCACGAGGGACTTTAGTTTTGGACTGTCTAAAATTCTGACGAAAGCCCTTGAAACTAAGTTAGTTTCAAAAAATGAATTTGACTTTTTGTTGCCAAAATGGCCAGTCATTGCAACATTTTACGCGTTGCCTAAAATTCACAAGGGTATTGATCCACTAAAAGGGAGACCAGTTGTCTCCGGGATTGACGCCCTGTGTCAAAACTCCAGTGTTTATCTGGATAAATTGTTGAGACCATTTGTACTGGCCCTTCCCTCCTACCTTAGAGATACTATGGATCTCCTAAACAAACTAGAGGGGATCATAGTTGACCCAGGTACTATCCTAGCATCAATTGATGTAGAAGCCTTGTACAGCAGTATTGGACATACTGAAGGCCTGAAGGCGGTCGACTATTTTCTTAAAGGTAGGGGGGTCCATCTGGGGGCACATAATAAATTTTTGTTACAGCTTCTGGAGTTTGTACTCTGCCATAATTATTTTTTGTTTAATGGCAGATACTTCCACCAGCTCAGGGGCACTGCGATGGGGAGCCCTTGTGCCCCTACGTATGCTAATTTGCTCCTGGGCTGGTGGGAGGACACTGTGGTGTTCAGGGACGAGGATGTCGTCTGGTCCCCTAACATTGTGTTTTGGGGACGTTACATTGACGACATTCTCGTCCTATGGACAGGAGACCGGGAGTCCTTTAAGTCCTTCGTGGACTATTTGAATAAGAATGAGATGGGTCTGTTCTTTACACATGAGTTTGGGGGGGATAGCATCACTTTCTTGGATACTACAATATCCATTGAAAGGGATGGATCCCTAAAAACATCCTTGTATCGTAAACCCACATCAACGAACAGTCTTTTAAGATGGTAGAGTCATCACCCCCCCCCTGAAACGTGGTATTCCCAGGGGGCAGTTTCTCAGACTCAGGAGGAACTGCTCTGACTGGAGTGATTTTGAGGAACAATCAGGTGATTCATGGGGTAGGTTCAGGGATAGGGGTTACTCCATCAACATTATTCAGCCAGCTTACAATCTGGCAAGACGGACAAGGAGATCATCGTTATTGGTCCCGAGAGAGAAGAAAAATTCTGACAGTCTTGTTAGGTTGATAGGTACGTTTGATGATCAGTCAGGGAGAGTAATGGAGATTTTGAAGAAACACTGGGCTATTCTCAGGACCGACCGGGATATCAGAGAGATAATTCCTTCTAGACCTTCAGTGACCTATAGGAGGGGCAAATCTATTAGAGATATGGTGGTAAAGAGTCATCTTGAACCTCAGAAGAAGGAGGGAACATGGTTAACAAACAGGCAGGCTGGAACGTTCAGATGCGGACACTGCAGTTTTTGCAAGTTTGTTATACCTTCGAAAACCTTTACTAGTGCTTATACGAAAAGGACATACAAGATGAATTCATTTGCGAATTGCAAAACTGCAGGGGTTGTCTACTTATGTAAATGTTCCTGTCCCCGAGACTATGTGGGCAAAACCAAACGTGAGCTCCGCGTACGTATTGGTGAACATTTGGGTGATATCAGACATAAGAGGGATACACCATTAGCACGCCATGTCAACTTGGTTCATGGTGGGGATGAGAAGCAGATTGGTTTCTGTGTTATTGAGAGAGTTCAAATCCTGGCAAGACAGGGGGATTGGGATAAGAAAATCCTACAACGTGAGACACGTTGGATTTTCTGGCTTGAATCACAAAGCCCTAATGGCTTAAATGAGCTTTTGAATTTTACTAGCTTTCTATAAGATGGTACTTGATGAATCCAGCATGCTATTTTTCTGTGTGTCTATTGTGTTACTTTATTACTTATTTCATTTTTGGATACATAGAGGTCTTTTGAGTGCTCTGCTATGATGACTAATGCTCTACCCATAAGGAATATTTTTCCATGTTATCGGAGATGCCCTGGAATTTCTTTATTGAGTTAGTATTAGTATTGCTCATATTGCTCATAACACTATATCTTGCAGCGATTATCTATTATCATGAGCTGCTACTCGGATCTATCTTATGTTTTGATATAATTTGGGTGATGCAGTACGCGATGTATAGGAAACGCAATTCCCGGGATATAGGTCCGGAAGTGACGCCGCATGACTAGATGGGAAGCAGGATGGTGTCCATTATAATTCTTCCCCATTATTGATTAGCACTGCGGAAGTGACGTTCCCGGTGTCTCATGTTTCTGAATCCCTCCAAAGAGAGTATTGTTTACATTACATGTGATTGCGGCGCGTCACCGGAAGTGACGTTCCCGGTGTTTCTGAATCCCTCCAATGAGAGTATTGTTTACATTTCACGTGATTGCGGCGCGTCACCGGAAGTGACGTCACATCTAGAACGCGGTAAATATGAGCCTCAGAGACACGGAAAAGACGCCGCACACTGCACTGATCTTTCGGCCAGAGGGGATGGAATCCCCTTTCCTTTTTTGCCCCTGATGAACCCTCAGTATCCAGGAGGGGAAATGCGTCGGGCTGGGCCTCATATCTTCTGATGGCTGATAAGTATTTTCATAACGCTGACAGACCTACTGCTTGATGGTTGGCAAAATGTTTCTGTATTACGGCAACCTGGTTAACCAGGGATTGTTTTCTGTTGCCACCACTGTCTATATGTAGGACTATTATGTACATTATTTAAAAAGCGTTATATATATTATTTTTATGCCACTAATCTTTATCTGGTGGATAATTTTTGTGGTTATGTAACCTGAGGTGCTTGGATTGTACATCCCTGTGGCTGCACTTCTTACTGTATACGTTTTTTCTTTTTTCTTTTTCCCTTTTTTTTGGGGGGGCTATATCAGGTCTGTCATTTCTTGCAGCATAAGCCTTTTTTATTACGAGATAAGCCATTATAAGCTGCTATATATCAGTATTTTTTACTACGAGATATTATCTGGGATGGGTGTATATACCCATGATTCTAGTACGAGATAAGTTAAACATTTTAGAGACGTTATACAGTCTCTCCACCAGGGTTTTTTTTCGGGTGGTTATTGTGTGTTTGTGTCTTTTTGTGTATCCTCGTCGTGGACTAGGGTTTTTGTAGGGTGTATTAGGGTCACCGACGTTGAGCGGGGGCGCCACTATCGTCTACAACTAGGGTGCCAACCTCCGCGGCTAGGCAGGGATTGCCAGGGCCCATTAGGGCAAGTTTAGTGGCCTGGAGTATCTATTACTATTTTTTTCTGGTGTCTGTTCAAATATTACCCTAGTCCCTATGAACTGGGATTGTCCAGATTTTAAATATTGATTAAAAGTGAAGTTTTAGGGATCATTTTTTCTGTTGCTACCTTGGTTCCTTTTTTGTCTTTGATCCCAAAATATTTTTTGGAGGTTTTTCTAGAGCAGTATACAGCCACTCAAGACTTTATAAGGGACACTGCTCCATTTTGGCTGTCACGTAAGGCTCCGCCAGCCCAGGGGCCAGGGAAAATTCCAGAAAACTCTGTTGGGGCTAACCAGGACCAAGTCCGGGATGAGGGGGTAACCCGTTTTCCCTAAAATGTCCCCAAGGCATAGTAGTGGTGCAGTGTCCCGGGGGTTGGCGGTGCCAAGAGCCCGGCCATGTGGCTGCCAACTGCCTACATGGACTGTGGGTATGGCCACCGTATGTCTATGTATGCCCAGCCAGTTGGTACCGCCACTACAGGCACCGCCGACAGCGAACCCCAGCTGTGCCAGGTACTTGTGAATGGGTACCAAGCCGAGGCTCTCCTGGACTCGGGGAGCATAGTGACTTTGATCCATGGGTACTCCCGGATTTCCCTGTGGAGGTGATGGGTATCCACGGGGAAATCCGGGAGTACCCGACCATGCAGGTTAATTTTTGCACACCAAGTGGGGACATTAAACATGTGATGAGAGTGATAAAGACCCTTCCATATGGGACTGTTCTGGGGAGAGATTTGCCCCTTTTCTGGTCCCTATGGGAGGCCAGGGTCAATCCTCTCACGTTAAAGGTTGTGCCGGGCGTAGAACCCGAAGTTGTTGATGTACCTGCCATAGGGGTCACCAACCTAGGGACAGAGTGTAATCCCGATAGGCTCCCTCTAGAGGTATTGGCAGGGAAGGATAAAAAGGTTGTTTCGGGCATAGAACCCGAAGATATCAAGTCAGAGATATCTGCCACAGGGGTTGCCAACTTAGGGACAGAGTGTAACCCCGATAGGCTGCCCCTAGCAGTTGTGGCAGTAGAGGTCATGGAGACCCCACTGAACCCAGAGCTGGAAATGTCCCCAGGTCAGTTCGGGACAGCTCAGTTCCAGGGTCCCATGCCGAGAAACTGGTGTAAAAACCGCAGGTTTAAAAGAACGCCGAGAAGACCTGGAAGTGTGTGGTCACGGAGGTGACTGGGGATGTGTGCATGAGGAACCCTCTAGCACTGGCCAAGGATGTGGCCGGGGGTCAGGGTAAAATAGAGCTCTCGCTAAACAGCAGTGTCGGGAGGCTCAGGTTCGGGTGCGACGTAATAAAGATGGATACTCGGAGTTGCCGGGGCGGACCAGCGCATTTCAGCATGACGTAGTCACCAAGGCACAGGTAAGGGTACGGAGGAAACGGGACCAGAGGCCTGAAGGCGCGTACTTAGGTGACAGGATGAGATGAGGGGTTACTGAACCCAAAATAAACAAGGTCGAGATCACCCAAAACCGGCCCGAATCTCCGGTTAAACGTGAAAGGGAGCGGGGCGTTTGCACTAAACAACGGCGAGGTGGGTGGTCTCGTAATGAAGTATGGAGGAGAAACGCAAAGGGAAAGGATGCATGCGCCGATCAATGGTTCCAGTCCCTACTTTGGTTTCTTAGTGCAGTGCTGGGTGGGGATGTCACAGGGGCATGCAGATGCCCTGTCTCTTACCCAGGTGGGGTGTCAAGTGTTTAATCTCACAGGTTTGAACAGGGGAGGGGGATATGTGAGGCAGTGACCCCTGTTACAGCTAGGGGGTGCTGTGTGTTCTCCCCCAGGATGTGCATGGAGGCATATGAAGGCCGTAGATGTGCATCGCAGTGACGGGCGTAGCTGTGACTGCAATGCAGACTGATAATAAAAGTGTTAGTCTTGGACATGCTAATGTCCAAGACAAAGGTATGGAAAACCTGCTCTGGTCTTGCCTTCTTCTTCCTCATCCTCTACCTGGACGGCACTCCGTGACCCCTCAGAAGCCCCACCGGTCAGGACTCTGAACCAGTCATTGTTTTTCAGCTTTTCCCTGAGGGGACTGCTGACAGCGAGGATGACCGCCCTTCTCTCCAGCGTGTATGCGAGAGCCATAGATGTTGACGGTGTCATGATCCAGGTTGGATCTGACAGATAAATGCTCAAAGTAACCTTTTTTATTTCCTTTGGCTGTGTGCCAAGGTTTGGTTTTTGCCCCCGGTGGCCATTAGGATTATTGCACTGTGGTGTCTTTTGTTCTAAATTTGCCCCCCAGTGGTGGTGAGCGTTATTGCACTTGGTTACTTAAGTTTGTGCACGCAGTTATGTAACAGGTGTGATTGCTTTATAAGAGATTGTCAGGTGTGTCAATCACTGTTGGTGATTAGTCCTCAGTTACATGCAAGCCTGGGTGAAGGATGGAGCTGAAAGAGAGTCCCGGGCAGCTCAGTGAGAGTCCTGGAGTGGCAGCTATGGTGTCTGCGAGGAGGGCTGGCATGGTTTGGTGGAGTTGCAGCTATGGTGTAGAGCTGCACTTATGATGCTGAATTCAGTTGCTGGAAAGCTGGACTCAACATGCTGGAATCTTTGGCGGAAAACTGGACTCTTATGCTGAACTCTGTTTTCTGGACAGCTGAACAAAGGTGGTGGACTCTGTTTGCTCCAAGGCTGCACTATGGTATTGGACCCGGTCGGAGGAAAAGATGCACGCAGGTGGTGGGCTCTGTTGCTGGGAGCATGAGCAACAGAGCAAAGCTAAGTGGTGTTCCCCTGTTTTGTCACTTTTCCTTATGTGTGTTTAGTGCAGTGGTGGGATTAGTTTCCGCACCGACCATTACCCTAGTGAGGGTTTAGGTGCAGGGCGAGCTAGGGTTTAAAGGTATCCTGAGCGGTGTCCGGTGCGGAACCGGCCTAGGGAACGTTAGAAGTGTAGATACACTGACTTAGGGGAGTGCAGGAGGTCTCCACTTCCCCGTTTCCCTATCGCAGGGCCACCATTGTTATTGTTACCCAGGTTTTCCCTTATTGTTTAAATTCGCCTTACTGGAGGCAGGGTTTCCAGATTTACGTGTTACGAGTATTGCCTAAATTCGCCTGTTGGAGGCAGCGTATACAGCTGCACGTGTTATTTAAATTCACCCAACTGGAGGCGGTGTATCCAGGATCACGCATGTCATCTAAATCCGCCCTGTTGGAGGCGCTGTGTCCAGCCACACGTGACCGTGACAGACGGGCTCCCACAATTCCTTAGTGCCCCTGTCATGGGACACTGTCGCTGCACTTCTGTTGGGCTCTTGCTTAACTCCGGGCGGAGGAGCCCCCATTGCCATAGCTTCAGGGTTACCGCAGCCCCCGAGGTCCTCATCTGTGACCGGGTTGCTTGTGGCCTCCCACCCTCCGCCAGCTTGGACTGGGAGGTGGTAGCTGGGGACCCCGCCGCAGGATCCAGTCCCAAAGAGACCTCTCCTTTGCTGATAACTGGCAGACAAAAAGTCCTGGATGGTAAAAATGCTCCCTTCCCAGCACCAGTTCCAAGCACAGCACACAGCCAAGTTCCAAGCTGCTCCTAAGCCAAACAGGAAACACCCCACAAGACCTGCTGTATACCGGGAACATCCCACAAGAGTTGCTGTATACAGGGAAAACCCCACAAGACCTACGGTATACTGGGAGCACTTCACAAAACCTGCCGTATACTGGGAACATCCCACAAGCGCTGTATGCATAGAACATCCCATAAGACGTGCCGTTTACTAGGAACACCTTACAAGATCTGCCGTTTACCAGGAACACCCCACAAGACCTGCGGTATACAAGGAACACTTCACAAGCTGCTATATAGTGGGAACATTCCACAAGACCTGCCGTATACCAGGAACACCCCACAAGACCCACGGTATACCAGGAACACTTCGCAAGACCTGTGGTATACCAGGAATATCCTACAAGACCTGCCGTATACTGGGAACAGCCCACAAGACCCACCGTATACTGGGAACATCCCACAAGTCTTGCCATATATTGAGAACACCCAAGAGCTGTTGTATACTGGAAAGACCCCCCACAAGAGCTGCCATATGCAAGGAACACCCCATAAGAGCTGCCGTATAACGTGTATACCGGGAACACCCCCACATAACCCGCCTTATATCGGGAACACCCGCATAAGACCTGCCGTATGCAAGGTAACACCCCACAATAGCTGCCGTATACTGGAATCAAATCACAAGATCTGCAGTATAACGGGAACGACCGACAAGACCTTCCGTATACCGGGGACACCACACAAGACCTGCTGTATACTGGGATAACCCCACAAGAGCTGCTGTATACTGCAACTCTTTTTTTATTTGTAAAAATGCAAAACGTACAAAAATACACTCCATTTAACAAATACCAAGAAAACAAAATCCACAAAGCCAAAAGTCCGCAAAGCAGGCCTACCAGAGTCCAATAGTCGAGACTCAGGAACCCCCAGCAAGGAATTTTTCCATGTCCTTTCCCTTTCCTTTACTGATTTTCACAAGAAAACCTAACACACTCAATTTTCCACATTCACCCACATTCACCCTTTCTTAAAAAACAGGCCCATTCGCCCAAAATAGCAAAACCAAAAGGCCCCCTCGGCCGTAGCACAACTGCTACCTATACACTTTTTTTTTTTTTTTAACCCCCAATTTTTTTGGGGGGGGATTTTTTTTTCCACAACACATCACCTACTCTTAACCTCAATGCCCTACACCCAAGTTTCCATGAAAAGTTTCATGCCTATAAGGGTGTGTGCACACGCTGTGGATTCTGCTGCGGATCCGCAGCGGTTTTGGCCCTGCAAATCCGCAGCAGTTTCTGCTGTGGTGTACAGTACCATAATATCCTATGAGAAGTGGAAACCGCAGTGCAGACGGTGCGGATTTTTCCGTGCGGATTTGCTGCGGTTTCTAATCTGCAGAAAGAAATGACATGTCAATTCTTTCTGCGGATTCCGCTGCGCTTTACCATCTCCTCCATTGTAGAGGTGATAAACCGCAGGCTAATCCGCAGATAAACGCAGATTTTGCAAAATCCGTGCGGATCAATCCGCAGCAGAATCCGCAGCGTGTGCACACACCCTAACACTGCAAAACCACAGTCCATGAATAGTTTATCATGTACTTTCCTTAAATGGGTCCATTTGCCCTCCTTTTTAAAATTTCCGTCAGGATGTCCCTTTCCATCGTCTTTGGAAAAAACCCACGCACCCCCACCCAGCTGCAGTATACTGGAAATACCCCACAAGAGCTGCCGTATACTAAGAACACCTCTCAAGAGCTGCCGTATACCAGGAACACCCAACAAGAGCTGCCGTATACCGGGAACACCCCACAAGAGCTGCCGTATACCAGGAACACCGAACAAGAGCTGCTGTATGCAGGGAACAACCCACAAGAGCTGCGGTATACTGGGAACACCCAACAAGAGCTGCCGTATACAGGGAACACCCCACAAGAGCTGCCATATACCGGGAACACCCCACAAGAGCTGCCGCATACAGGGAACACCCCACAAGAGCTGCCGTATACCGGGAACACCCAACAAGAGCTGCCGTATGCAGGGAACACCCCACAAGAGCTGCCGTATACAGGGAACACCCCACAAGAGCTGCCATATACAGGGAACACCCCACAAGAGCTGCCGTATACTGGGAACACCCCACAAGAGCTGCCGTATACCGGGAGCACCCCACAAGAGCTGCCGTATACCGGGAACACCCCACAAGAGCTGCCGTATACCGGGAACACCCCACAAGAGCTGCCGTATACCGGGAACACCCCACAAGCGCTTCCGTATACAGGGAACACCCCACAAGAGCTGCCGTATACCGGGAACACCCAACAAGAGCTGCTGTATGCAGGGAACACCCCACAAGAGCTGCCGTATACTGGGAACACCCCATAAGAGCTGCCGTATACCGGGAACACCCCACAAGAGCTGCCGTATACCGGGAACACCCCACAAGAGCTGCCATATACCGGGAACACCCCACAAGAGCTGCCGTATACAGGGAACACCCCACAAGAACTGCCGTATACCGGGAACACCCAACAAGAGCTGCTGTATGCAGGGAACAACCCACAAGAGCTGCCGTATACTGGGAACACCCAACAAGAGCTGCCGTATACAGGGAACACCCCACAAGAGCTGCCATATACCGGGAACACCCCACAAGAGCTGCCGCATACAGGGAACACCCCACAAGAGCTGCCGTATACCGGGAACACCCAACAAGAGCTGCTGTATGCAGGGAACACCCCACAAGAGCTGCCGTATACAGGGAACACCCCACAAGAGCTGCCATATACAGGGAACACCCCACAAGAGCTGCTGTATACTGGGAACACCCCACAAGAGCTGCCGTATACCGGGAGCACCCCACAAGAGCTGCCATATACCGGGAACACCCCACAAGAGCTGCCGTATACCGGGAACACCCCACAAGAGCTGCCGTATACCGGGAACACCCCACAAGCGCTTCCGTATACAGGGAACACCCCACAAGAGCTGCCGTATACCGGGAACACCCAACAAGAGCTGCTGTATGCAGGGAACACCCCACAAGAGCTGCCGTATACTGGAAACACCCCATAAGAGCTGCCGTATACCGGGAACACCCCACAAGAGCTGCCGTATACCGGGAACACCCCACAAGAGCTGCCATATACCGGGACCACCCCACAAGAGCTGCCGTATACAGGGAACACCCCACAAGAACTGCCGTATACCGGGAACACCCAACAAGAGCTGCTGTATGCAGGGAACACCCCACAAGAGCTGCTGTATGCAGGGAACACCCCACAAGAGCTGCCGTATACCGGGAACACCCCACAAGAGCTGCCGTATACCGGGAACACCCCACAAGAGCTGCCGTATACAGGGAACACCCCACAAGAGCTGCCGTATACAGGGAACACCCCACAAGAGCTGCTGTATACGGGGAACACCCCACAAGAGCTGCCGTATACGGGGAACACCCCACAAGAGCTGCCGTATACGAGGAACACCCCACAAGACCTGCTGTATACCGGGAACACCCCACAAGAGCTGTTGTATACCGGGAACACCCCACAAGAGCTGCCGTATACAGGGAACACCCCACAAGAGCTGCCGTATACCGGGAACACCCAACAAGAGCTGCTGTATGCAGGGAACACCCCACAAGAGCTGCCGTATACAGGGAACACCCACAAGAGCTGCCGTATACAAGGAACACCACAAGAGCTGCCGTATACAGGGAACGTCCCACAAGAGCTGCCGTATACAGGGAACATCCCACAAGAGCTGCCGTATACTGGGAACACCCCACAAGAGCTGCCGTATACTGGGAACACCACAAGAGCTGCCGTATGCAGGGAACGTCCCACAAGAGCTGCCGTATACAGGGAACATCCCACAAGAGCTGCCGTATACTGGGAACACCCTACAAGAGCTGCCGTATACTGGGACACCCCACAAGAGCTGCTGTATGCAGGGAACACCCACAAGAGCTGCTGTATACCCAGAGCACCACAGAAGACCTGCCGTATACCGGGAACCCCCCACAAGAGCTGCTGTATACAGGGAACACCACAAGAGCTGCCGTATACAGGGAACACCCCACAAGAGCTGTCGTATACAGGGAACACCCCACAAGAGCTGCCGTATACAGGGAACACCCCACAAGAGCTGCCATATACGGGAACACCCCACAAGAGCTGCTGTATACAGGGAACACCACAAGAGCTGCCGTATACTGGGAACACCCCACAAGAGTTGCTGTATGCAGGGAACACCCCACAAGAGCTGCCGTATACCGGAAACACCCCACAAGAGCTGCCGTATACCGGGAACACCCCACAAGAGCTGCCGTATACAGGGAACACCCCACAAGAGCTGCCGTATACAGGGAACACCCCACAAGAGCTGTCGTATACAGGGAACACCCCACAAGAGCTGCCGTATACAGGGAACACCCCACAAGAGCTGCCATATACGGGAACACCCCACAAGAGCTGCTGTATACCCAGAGCACCACAGAAGACCTGCCGTATACCGGGAAACCCTCACAAGAGCTGCTGTATGCAGGGAAGACCCAGAAGAGCTGCTGTATACAGGGAACACCACAAGAGCTGCCGTATACCGGGAACACCCCACAAGAGCTGCCATATACAGGGAACACCCCACAAGAGCTGCCGTATACAGGGAACACCCCACAAGAGCTGCCGTATACGGGGAACACCCCACAAGAGCTGCCGTATACGGGGAACACCCCACAAGAGCTGCCGTATAGGAGGAACACCCCACAAGAGCTGCCGTATACCGGGAACACCCCACAAGAGCTGCCGTATACCGGGAACACCCCACAAGAGCTGCCGTATACCGGGAACACCCCACAAGAGCTGCCGTATACAGGGAACACCCCACAAGAGCTGCCGTTTACCGGGAACACCCCACAAGAGCTGCCGTATGCAGGGAACACCCACAAGAGCTGCCGTATACAGGGAACACCCACAAGAGCTGCCGTATACAGGGAACACCACAAGAGCTGCCGTATACCGGGAACACCCCACAAGAGCTGCCGTATACCGGGAACACCCCACAAGAGCTGCCGTATACCGGGAACACCCCACAAGAGCTGCCGTATACCGGGAACACCCCACAAGAGCTGCCGTATACCGGGAACACCCCACAAGAGCTGCCGTATTCAGGGAACACCCAACAAGAGCTGCCGTATACAGGGAACACCCACAAGAGCTGCCGTATACAGGGAACACCACAAGAGCTGCCGTATACAGGGAACGTCCCACAAGAGCTGCCGTATACAGGGAACGTCCCACAAGAGCTGCCGTATACTGGGAACACCCCACAAGAGCTGCCGTATACTGGGACACCCCACAAGAGCTGCTGTATGCAGGGAACACCCATAAGAGCTGCTGTATACCCAGAGCACCACAGAAGACCTGCCGTATACCGGGAACCCCCACAAGAGCTGCTGTATGCAGGGAACACCCACAAGAGCTGCTGTATACAGGGAACACCACAAGAGCTGCCGTATACTGGGAACACCCCACAAGAGTTGCTGTATGCAGGGAACACCCCACAAGAGCTGCCGTATACCAGGAACACCCCACAAGAGCTGCCGTATACCGGGAACACCCCACAAGAGCTGCCGTATACCGGGAACACCCCACAAGAGCTGCCGTGTACAGGGAACACCCCACAAGAGCTGCCGTATACAGGGAACACCCCACAAGAGCTGCCGTATACGGGGAACACCCCACAAGAGCTGCCGTATACCGGGAACACCCCACAAGAGCTGCCGTATACCGGGAACACCCCACAAGAGCTGCCGTATACCGGGAACACCCAACAAGAGCTGCCGTATACCAGGAACACCCCACAAGAGCTGCCGTATACAGGGAACACCCCACAAGAGCTGCCGTATACAGGGAACACCCCACAAGAGCTGCCGTATACCGGGAACACCCCACAAGAGCTGCTGTATGCAGGGAACACCCACAAGAGCTGCCGTATACCGGGAACACCCCACAAGAGCTGTCGTATACCGGGAACACCCCACAAGAGCTGCCGTATACAGGGAACACCCCACAAGAGCTGCCGTATACAGGGAACACCCCACAAGAGCTGCCGTATACAGGGAACACCCCACAAGAGCTGCCGTATACGGGGAACACCCCACAAGAGCTGCCGTACATCGGGAACACCCAACAAGAGCTGCCGTATACCGGGAACACCCCACAAGAGCTTCCGTATACCGGGAACACCCCACAAGAGCTGCCGTATACCGGGAACACCCCACAAGAGCTACCGTATACAGGGAACACCCCACAAGAGCTTCCGAATATAGGGAACACCCAACAAGAGCTGCCGTATACAGGGAACACCCACAAGAGCTGCCGTATACAGGGAACACCACAAGAGCTGCCGTATACAGGGAACGTCCCACAAGAGCTGCCGTATACAGGGAACATCCCACAAGAGCTGCCGTATACTGGGAACACCCCACAAGAGCTGCCGTATACTGGGAACACCCCACAAGAGCTGCCGTATACTGGGAACACCCCACAAGAGCTGCTGTATGCAGGGAACACCCACAAGAGCTGCTGTATACCCAGAGCACCACAGAAGACGTGTCGTATACCAGGAATACCCCACAAGATCTGCCATATAATAGGAAGACCCCACAGGACCCTCTGTATGCCTGGCATAAACAGGGAGTCACTACTTCCTCATAACCTCAAAAACCAACCAACCGAAGGACCAATTGACCAGGATGGGGTGCGCATTAAAGGGACCTTTAAAGGTATATGACCTATTTTATTGTATTCCTCTGTTGTAGCACCGCACTTTATATAAAAGTCACTGTTACTCTTTTTGTATGGAATGATAATATAACAGCCCGTGGTTGTTTTCTGCACATGCACACTGCACTTTATATTGCAGTAATTGGGTGGCTCATCATTGGTATATATTTTTTATTTTATTTGAGATACCATCTTGCTTTTGCACATGCACCTTTTGTTCACGATATATTGTGAATTTTTCTTTGCACAAAAAGTTTTTTTCACTTTTTTCTAATATACGAGGAATACACATTTGAATACAGTATATATAATTGGGTTCAATTTTTATTGTCTTACAATTTTGTAAAGCTGTCCCTATACGTGCACATTGTTTTTAATTTGGTTTTTATATAATACCACCTATATAATAAAAGATTATTGATTAATTATATCCTGTTTGGTCTTTCCTTGTCAATTGGTCCTTCGGTTGATAGGTTTTTGATTCTTCAATCAGTGGTAAAATCACTACTTTCACTGAACACTGGTGGTAGTCTATATTATTACTATAATTTTTATGGTCAATGTTGACATAATTTATTATTATATATATATATATATAATTATATATATTATATATAATACTACATCTGGTCGTGTTTTTACTTCCTTGTATCCTGCAGTCTCCTCCATAATTTGTAATTGCAGCCATCTATCTCAGTGGGCTAAATTGAGGATATGGAGGATGTGGAAAAAACTGGGGCAAAGGAAAATAGGAGCATCTGCCACCTTTACTCCCAGCTCAACCTGATCGGACAACTGTTCATCATGACTGTCATACTGGAAACCAGTGCAGATGAGGCGAGGGGTCCACAGCCGCCATCACTGCTCTACAAAAGGAGAATTCCTCTACAGTCACCACATGACGGGTGATATCCGGTATATGGCTGCACAGGGCGTGTGTGACATCAGTCCGGGAGGTCACCTTTATATCCTGCCGCATTGTGTTTGTGGCATAAAATGGCGCAGCCTGCTAATCCGGGCACGAAACGTTATCTGCATCGCACTATAACATAATGGCTGCCATAAAATCATTCCAAGAGTCAAAATCCAGAATTCAGAGCAGGAAGTAACATAAGCAGGCGCCTGTATATCAGTCATGTGCTAGAGCGATGTCCTGCAGATGTGTAGAGAGGTCAGGGGAATAATAGTCTGCAGGATCTATCACTGTGTATCTGACTGACAGTCCTGTGCAGTGCTGTTGCTCTTCCACTTCATGCCTCATCATCCAGTAAGCATGTAACGATCCCCTATAAACATAACGAGCCATCAAGAAGGATTAGGGGTAATGGCTGCAGTGTCTCATCAGCTCCGTATAATTATCCTTATTATACAACAGGAAACATGATGCCATTAATCATAACAACCTATAACAATACAACAATAGTTCTATAATCTGGCCCTTCATCCATACCGGACAAAACACTCTACTGTAGATTATCTTCTTGTTTTGGAGCAGCCGCAGCGTGAACATGAGCAGCCGTAGCATGTACAAGAGAAGCTACAGCATGTACAGTAATGTAGTAGAAGCAGCATGCACAGTAAGCAATAGCAGCATGCACAGGGAACAACACAGCGTGTACAGTAATAGCAGCGCAGAGAGCAGTTTCAGCGTGCACAGGGAGCAGCCACAGTGTGTACAGTAGTAGTCGCAACATGCACAGATAGCAGTCGCAGAGTGTATAGTAGCAACCGCAGCATGTACAGTATGCAGAGGTGAAAGCTGTCGCAGCATGCACAGCATGTACAGAGAGCAGTCGCAGCATGCACAGGAGCAATCGCGTGTACAGTAGTAGCCGCATCATGCACAGGGAGCAATCAGCGTCCACCGTAGTAGCCGCAGCGTGTACAGGAAGCAGTCGGAGCATTATTATTATTATTATGCATTTATATAGCGCCATTTATTCCATGGCGCTTTACATGAGAAAAGGGGAAATATAGACAAGTATAATAAACGTGTAAGGCAAGGGACACGCAAGTACATAAGGAGAGGGGGCCCTGCCCGCGAGGGCTCACAGTCTACAGGGATGGGTGAGGATACAGTAGGAGAGGGTAGAGCAGGTCTTGCTGTGGTTCAGTAGACCGAGGATCATTGCAGGCTGTAGGCTTGGAACAGGTGGGTGTAACGGGGTCTACCAAGCTGGAGTACCTCTTTCAGTACCACCCCCCATTTTCGGAGGTCCGCTCTGCGTTGGCTGGAGTCTGAATGAATGACGCTGGCTGAAATTCCTTGGTTACATGGGCGCATATAAAAGATCACTGCTTCTCCACGTATTTCCAGTCTGACAACACTTTACTCACAGGACACAGAATATATCACACAGATACAGAGGGCAGGCCAATAGAAAAGCGGCAGGCCAGACATTCATTACAAATCCCGCAGGTGGCCGGAGCCTGACGATGTTTACTGTGGGAGTTACAAAGGTGGGGGGATGGCGGACAAAAGGAGAATATCGTGTCCCCTCTGCCCAGGGGCGCAGCCTGTGGGCTGATGCCTTAGGGACATGCATCTCACATAGAACCTATTATACATACATATAACTGAACAACATATTCTGGGTGCTGAGTGGTTCTGTAGCACGTAACAGTGGGTCTTCAGGTTCTTCTTTAAGGTTTCCGTTGATGGTGAGAGTCTGATGTGTTGCGGCAGGGAGTTCCAGAGTATGGGGGAAGCACGGGAGAAGTTTTGTATGCGGTTGTGGGAAGAAGAGATAAGGGGGGAGTAGAGAAGGAGATCTTGAGATGATCGAAGGTTGCTTGCGGGTAGGTACCTAGAGACCATGTCACAGAATTATGGAGCAGACAGGTTGTGGATGACTTTGTATGTCATGGTTAGGGTTTTGAATTGTAGCCTCTGGGCAATAGGAAGCCAGTGAAGGGCCTGGCAGAGAGGAGAGGCTGGGGAATAGCGGGGAGACAGGTGGATTAGTCTGGCAGCAGAGTGCTAGAGGGGAGGCCAGAGAGTAGGAGGTTGCAGTAGTCGAGGCAGGAGATGATAAGAGCATGCACTAGTGTTTTTGTGGTTTCGTGGTTGAGGAATGAGCGGATCCGGGAAATATTTTTGAGTTTGAGGCAGCAGGAGGAGGCGAGGGCTTGGATATGTGGTTTGAAAGAGAGCGCAGAGTCGAGGATCACCCCAAGGCACCGCGCGTGCGGGACTGGGGAAAGAGAGCAGCCGTTGACATTGATGGATAGGTCTGGTGGAGGGGTGGAGTGAGATGGGGGAAAGATGATGAATTCTGTTTTGTCCATGTTCAGTTTGAGAAAGCAAGCAGAGAAGAAGGCTGAGATAGCAGACAGACATTGTGGGATTTCAATCAGTAAAGAGGCTAGGTCGGGTCCAGATAGGTAGATCTGCGTGTCATCGGCACAGAGGTGATACTGCAAACCGTGGGATTCTATGAGCTGTCCCAAGCCGAAGGTATAGATGGAGAATAGTAGGGGTCCTAGGACAGAGCCTTGGGGAACACCGACAGACAGGGGGCGAGGTGAGGAGGTGGTGTGTGAGAGGGAGACACTAAATGTTCGGTCTGTTAGGTATGATGAGATCCAGGATAGGGCCAGGTCTGTGATGACAAGAGGTGAGAGAGTCTGTAGTAGGAGGGAATGGTCTACGGTGTCGAAGACAGGTCCAGGAGAAGGAGGACAGTGTAGTGTCGCTTGCTCTTGGCGGTTAGTAAGTCGTTAGTGACTTTAGTTAGGGCACTTTCAGTTGAGTGATGCGGTCGGAAGCCAGATTGTAACCGGTCAAAGAGGGAACAGGAGGAGAGGTGGGAGGACAGTTCAAGATATACATGCTGTTCCAGTAGTTTTGAGGCGTAAGGGAGAAGAGATATTGGGCGATAGTTAGACACAGAGGATTGGTCAAGGGAGGGCTTTTTGAGGATGGGTGTGATTGAGGCATGTTTGAAGGATGAGGGAAAGACACCATTTGTAAGTGAAAGGTTGAAAAGGTGTGTTAGAGTTGGGATGAGGACTGTGGCCAAGTTAGGGATGAGGTGAGACGGGAGTGGGTCGAGGGCACAAGGTGTGATCTTGACAGAAGGGTGGAGAGCTGATCTTCTGTCATGGTGGAGAAGCTGGCTTTTGCAGAACAGGGCTGAGCGGCTAAGAGGGGCATTGGGGGCTGCGGGCCAAAGTTTTGTCTGATCGTGTCGATCTTCTGCTTAAAGAAGGAGGCAAAGTCTTCAGCAGAAATGAGAGGAGGGGGAGGAGGTGTTGTGGGATGGAGTAGAGAATTGAAAGTGTTGAAGAGCTGTTTAGGGTTGTGAGACGGAGGATATGAGAGATGCGAAGTAAGTTTGTTTTGCGGCAGAGAGCGTGGACTTAAAGCTGACAAGGGACTGCTTGTATGCGCTGAAGTGCTCAGTAGAATGGGTTCGCTTCCATCTCCGCTCAGCGGCTCTGGAAACCCATCTCAGTTCTTTGGTCAGGCTGGTCAGCCAGGGCTGCCTGTTGATTGTTCGAGTTTTGCTCTGCGTGAGGGGGGCAGCCGAATCAAGTGTTGTTGTTATTGTGGTGTTATAAAAAGTGGCAGCAGCATCTGTGTCATGAAGGGAAGCTATGTCTGTAAGAGGGAGAAGGGACTCAGAGAGTGATTGTAAATTGAGGTGTTTGAGATTCCTGCGAGGATGAGCGAGTTTATGGAGCGGGGATTGCGCAGGAGAGGAGAGGGAAGAGAATGTCAGTAGGTTGTGGTCAGACGGGGAGGGGTGAGTTATTGAGATTAGTGAGAGAACAGAGACGAGTGAAGATAAGGTCCAGCGTGTGACCATCTTTGTGAGTGGCTGCAGAGGACCATTGAGTGAGACCGAGGGAAGCCGTGAGCGATAGAAGTTTAGAGGCAGCCGGGGTGGAAGTGTCAATGGGGATGTTGAAGTCGCCCATGATGATGGTGGGGATGTCAGCAGAAAGGAAATGGAGTAGCCAGGTGGTGAAGTGGTCGAGACAGGTGGAGATGGCTAGTTCTGGGGGGCGGTAGATGACAGCCAGTTAGAGGTTGGAGGGGGAATAGATGCGGACGGAGTGCACCTCGAAAGAGGGAAGAGTAGCGGAGGGTGGCAGAGGAATTGGGGTAAAGGAGCAGGTATCAGACAGGAGCAAGCCAACTCCTCCACCACGTTTGTTGCTGGTGCGAGGGGTGTGAGAGAGATGGAATCCGCCATAGGAAAGCGCAGCTGGAGAGGCTGTGTCAGAGGGAGTGAGCCTGGTTTCAGTGATGGCGAGAAAGGAGAGTTTGTTGGTGATAAAGAGGTCATGGATAAATGATAGCTTGTTGCAGACAGAGCGTGCGTTCCATAGGGCTCCAGGTAAGGGGGTTGAGGGAGTGGGGGCTGGATGAATGGGTATGAGGTTATCATGGTTGCGAGGACGTGTAGAGGATCGTGGCAGGGTGGTAGAAGTGAGTGTAGGGATATGTTGAGGAGGGCCAGGATTTGGGGATACGTCGCCAGCAATAAGGAGTAGTAGACAGAGCATTAGAAGGTGGGAGCAGGATAGGACATGACGTGGCCGTGTGTGTCTGGAGAAAAAGGATTGTATGTGGAGGAACAGTTGTGAGGAGAAGGTTAGGTGGCTGGAGAGAATGGAGGGGGAGCATGCACAGAAGCAGCCTCAGTGTGTACAGGGAGCAACTGCAGCGCATACAGGGAGCAGTCGCAGCGTGTGTAGAAGGAGCAGACGCAGCATGTACAGGAGTAGCCGGAATCAATACAGCATGAACTGGAAGAGCCGTATTGTTATAGGAGCACATGCAGCATATGTGTGTTGGCACTATAAGACCCTATAAGACCCTCTGTATAACAGGAACACCCTATAAAACCCTCTGTATACCAGTAACACCCTATAAGACTCACATATACCAGGAACACCCCACAAGACCCTCATATACCAGCAACATCCCACAGACCCCCGTATGCCAGTAACACCCTATAAGACCCTCTGCATACCAGGAACACCCTATAAGACCCCCTTATACCAGGTACACCCCACACACCCTCATATACCAGGAACTCCCTTTAAGACCCTCTGTATGACAGGAACACCTCACAATACTCCCGTATACCAGGAACACCCTACACACCCCCATATACCAGGAACACCCCATAAGACCCCCATATACCAGGAGCAGCCCACAGACTCCCGTATACTAGGAACACCCGCTGCATACCAGAAATGCCCTATAAGACCCCCATATACCAGGAACATCCCACATGACCCCCATATACCAGGAAAACCCTATAAGACCCCCATATACCAGGGACACCCCAGAAGACCCCCATATACCAGGAAGGCAGAAAAAAAGAGAAGAGATGTGCTCCAGCAATGTGTTTCATTGCTGGAGCACATCTCTTCTCTTTTATTCTGCTGAATGCTGACGCCCTGGACTGGGGCGGCTCCGTGCAGAGGACTTCCACTATTACAGACCAGCATGCTGTGGTGAGCTGACTTTCCTTTTCCCCTACCCTATATTTTGACATATACCAGGAACACCCCACAGATCCTCATAAACCAGGAACACCCTATAAGACCCTCTGTATACAAGGAACACCCTATAAGACCTCCATATATCAGGACCACCCCACAAGACCCCCATATACCAAGAACACCCTATAAGACCCTCGGTATACCAGGAACACCGTATAAAACCCTCTGTATACCAGTAAAACTCTATAAGACCCCCATATACGAGGAACACCTTACAATACCCCGTATACCAGGAGTACCCCACCGACCCCGTGTTCCAGGAACACCTTATAAGACCCTCTGTATACCAGGAACACCCTAAAGACCCCATATACCAGGAACACCTTACAATACCCCGTATACCAGGAGTACCCCACCGACCCCGTGTTCCAGGAACACCTTATAAGACCCTCTGTATACAAGGAACACCCTATAATACCACCATATACCGTAACCACCCCACAAGATCCCCATATACCAGAAACACCCTATAAGACCCTCTGTATACCAGGAACACCCTATAAGACCCCCATATACCATGAACACCCCACAAGAATGCCATATGCAAGGAACACCCTATAAGACCCCCATGTACCAGGAACATCCCACAGGACCCTGTATACCAGGACCACACCACAAGACCCCCGTATACCAGGAGCACCCTATAAGACCCTCTGTATACCAGGAACACCCTATAAGACCCCCATATACCAGGAACGCCTCACAATACTTCCGTATACCAGGAACACCCTACAGACCCCCATATACCAGGAACACCCCACAGACCCCAGTATACCGGGAGCACCCTATAAGACCTTCTGTATACCAGGAGCACCCTATAAGACCCCCATATACCAGGAACACTTCACAGTATCCCTGTATACCAGGAACACCCCACAGACCCATGTATATCAGGCACACCCTATAAGATCCTCGGTATACCAGGAACACCGTATAAAACCCTCTGTTTACCAGGAACACCCTATAGGACCCCCATATACCAGAAACACCTAGCAATACCCCATATACCAGGAATACCCATCAGACGCCCGTATACCAGGAACACCCTATACAGTTGTGGCCAAAAGTATTGACACCCCTGCAATTCTGTCAGATAATACTCAGTTTCTTCCTGAAAATGATTGCAAACACAAATTCTTTGGTATTATTATCTTCATTTAATTTGTCTTAAATGAAAAAACACAAAAAGAATTGTCCTAAAGCCAAATTGGATATAATTCCACACCAAACATAAAAAAGAGGGTGGACAAAAGTATTGGCACTGTTCGAAAAATCATGTGATGCTTCTCTAATTTGTGTAATTAACAGCACCTGTAACTTACCTGTGGCACCTAACAGGTGTTGGCAATAACTAAATCACACTTGCAGCCAGTTGACATGGATTAAAGTTGACTCAACCTCTGTCCATGGCCTTGTGTGTACCACATTGAGCATGGAGAAAAGAAAGAAGACCAAAGAACTGTCTGAGGACTTGAGAAACCAAATTGTGAGGAAGCATGAGCAATCTCAAGGCTACAAGTCCATCTCCAAATACCTGAATGTTCCTGTGTCTACCGTGCGCAGTGTCATCAAGAAGTTTAAAGCCCATGGCACTGTGGCTAACCTCCCTAGATGTGGACGGAAAAGAAAAATTGACAAGAGATTTCAACGCAAGATTGTGCGGATGTTGGATAAAGAACCTCGACTAACATCCAAACAAGTTCAAGCTGCCCAGCAGTCCGAGGGTACAACAGTGTCAACCCATACTATCCGTCGGCGTCTGAATGAAAAGGGACTGTATGGTAGGAGACCCAGGAAGACCCCACTTCTTACCCCGAGACATAAAAAAGCCAGGCTGGAGTTTGCCAAAACTTACCTGAAAAAGCCTAAAACGTTTTGGAAGAATGTTCTCTGGTCAGATGAGACAAAAGTAGAACTTTTTGGGCAAAGGCATCAACATAGAGTTTACAGGAGAAAAAAAGAGGCATTCAAAGAAAAGAACACGGTCCTTACAGTCAAACATGGCAGAGGTTCCCTGATGTTTTGGGGTTGCTTTGCTGCCTCTGGCACTGGACTGCTTGACCATGTGCATGGCATTATGAAGTCTGAAGACTACCAACAAATTTTGCAGCATAATGTAGGGCCCAGTGTGAGAAAGCGGGTCTCCCTCAGAGGTCGTGGGTCTTTCAGCAGGACAATGACCGAAAACACACTTCAAAAAGCACTAGAAAATGGTTTGAGAGAAAGCACTGGAGACTTTGAAGGTGGCCAGCAATGAGTCCAGACCTGAATCCTATAGAACACCTGTGGAGAGATCTAAAAATGGCAGTTTGGAGAAGGCACCCTTCAAATATCAGGGACCTGGAGCAGTTTGCCAAAGAAGAATGGTCTAAAATTCCAGCAGAGCATTGTAAAAAAACTCATTGATGGTTACCGGAAGCGGTTGGTCGCAGTTATTTTGGCTAAAGGTTGTGCAACCAAGTATTAGGCTGAGGGTGCCAATAAGTTTGTCTGGCCCATTTTTGGAGTTTTGTGTGAAATGATCAATGTTTTGCTTTTTGCTTCATTCTCTTTTGTGTTTTTGCATTTAAGACAAATTAAATTAAGATAGTAATACCAAAGAATTTGTGTTTGCAATCATTTTCAGGAAGAAACTGAGTATTATATGACAGAATTGCAGGGGAGTCAATACTTTTGGACACAACTGTAAGACCCTCATATGCCAGGAGCACTGTATATAACCATCTGTATACCAGGAACACCCCATAAGACCCCCTTATACCAGGAACACCATACATAACCCTCTGTATACCAGGAACATCCTATAAGGAACACCCTCTGTATACCAGGAACACCCCACAAGACCGCCATATACAAGGAACACCCTATAAGACCCCCATATACCAGGAACATCCCACAGAACCCTCTATGCCAGGACCACCCCACAAGACCCCTGTGTACCATGAACACCATATAAAACCCTCTGTATAACAGGAACACCCTATAAGAACCTCTGTATACCAGCGACACCCTATAAGACCCCCATATACAGGAACACCTCACAATATCCCCGTAGACCAGGAACACCCTATAAGACCCTCGGTATACCAGGAACACCGTATAAAACCCTCTGCATACCAGGAACACCCTATAAGACCCCCATATACCAGAAACACCTCGCAACACCCCGTATACCAGGAACACCCCACAGATGTCCATATACCAGGAACACCCTATAAGACCCTCTGTATACCAGGAACACCCTATAAGACCCCTATATACCAAGAACACCACAGACGCCCGAATACCAGGAACACCCTATAAGACCCTCGGTATACCAGCAGCACCGTGTATAACACTCTGTATACCAGGAACACCCTATAAGACCCCCATATACCAGGAACACCTCACAATATCCTGTGTATCAGGAACACCAGAACACCCCACAGAAGCCTGTATACGAGGATCACCCTATAAGATCCTCAGTATACCAGGAATAACCCACAAGACCTCCGTATACCAGGAACACCCCAGAGACCCTCATATACCAGGAACACCCCACAGAACCCTAAATACCAGGAATACCCTATATGACCGTCTGTATAACACCCTATAAGACCCTCGTATACAAGGAACACCCCACAAGCCCTCGTATACCAGGAGCACCCTATACGACCCCCATATACCAGGGACTCCCCATAAGACCCCTGTGTACCAGGAACACCCCACAGACCCTCATAAACCATTAATACCCTATAAGATCCTTTGTATACCAGGAAAACCCCATAAGACTCTCTGTTTACCATGAACACCCTATAATACCCTCATATACCAGGAACACCCCACAAGACCAATGTATACCAGGAACATCCCACAGACCCTCGTATATCAGGAACACTCTGTAAGACCATCTGTATACCAGGAACACCCTATAAGACCGCCATATACCAGGAACACCATATAAGACCCTCTGTATAACAGGAACACCCTATAGAACCCTCTCAGGGATTGATTTGTCTATCCCACCGCTGTCACCATTATGTCAGGAAAATTCCACTTATTTATTTGCCAACCAATTTGTCATGGTTATGACCCACAACTTTTGGTTTCACTTTCAGCTCTGTTTTGGAACTTGCAGCTCTCTGGCACCCCCTTACCCTCAGGTCAGTCAGGGAACTGCACCTAGGGTAAGTAGTCACCGGAAAGGCTGGCTTGTCGCGTCCTGGTTGTTGGGCACTCTGCAGTGAGGGTGATGTGTATATCACCAGTCCCAGGCTGGGAATACACACATAAACCTCCGATCCTCACTACCAGGGTTTCCCAATACCCCCAGAGGAGCTATACTGCCACCTATTCCTATTTGATACTAAAACCAATATCGGGTCAGGAACCCACCCACAAGATAACAGTTTAGCGTGGAGGATGTGGCGGTTTCTTTCATAGAGCAAGGAAAGCGAAACTAGTAAATTTTATAGATTTACTCCAGAAAATATCGACAGTGTTTGCAAAAATACAAAAGATATTACAAAAGGAGACAAAGTACAGGATATACAAACAGTTACAAATAAAAAAAGGATTAAAATAAGAACTTAGGCTAGGTTAACATTAGCATTCGGCTGAGCTGCGTACTTCCTCAGTTAAGCTCCGCCCACTTCCACACTTCTTCCTTTTAGCTTTGCCTACTTCTGCATGTGCTCTGCATACCTATCTTTAACATTGGGTGCGCAGGACATGCGGATCTATGTGGATGTGTCGTTTTGACGTGCCCCTTGAAAACCCTTGTGCAAGTATGTTAGCACAGCTGAAAACAATTTGGCTGATTACAGAAGCTATAAACCTGACCTTCCTTTGAGTTAGTTGAGAATCTGAAGCATTACATTTGTTGGTTCCATTAAACTCTCAAAAAAAAAGAACTTTCATGTGAAACTCGACAGTCTATTCTTATTCTTAGAAATGAAGGCTATTCGATGCGAGAAATTGCCAAGAAACTGAAGATTTCCTACAACGGTGTGTACTACTCCCTTCAGAGGAGAGCACAAACAGGCTCTAACCAGAGTAGAAAGAGAAGTGGGAGGCCCCGCTGCACACCTGAGCAACAAGACAAGAACATCAGAGTCTGAAGTTTGAGAATTTGACGCCTCACAGGTCCTCAACTGGTAGCTTCATTAAATAGTACACGCAAAACGCCAGTGTCAACATGTACAGTAAAGAGGCGACTCCGGGATGCTGGCCTTCAGGGCAGAGTGGCAAAGAAAAATCCATATCTGAGACTGGCTAATAAAAGGAAAAGATTAATATGGGCAAAAGAACACAGACATTGGAGAGAGGAAGATTGGAAAAAAGTGTTATGGACAGACGAATCCAGGTTTGAGGTGTTTGGATCACACAGAAGAACATTTGTGAGACGCAGAACAACTGAAAAGATGCTGGAAGAGTGCCTGATACCATCTGTCAAGCATGGTGGAGGTAATGTGATGGTCTGGGGTCGCTTTGGTGCTGGTAAAGTGGGAGATTTGTACAAGGTAAAAGGGATTTTGAATAAGGAAGGCTATCACTCCATTTTGCAACGCCTTGCCATACCCTGTGAACAGCGCTTGATTGGAGCCAATTTCATCCTACAACAGGACAATGACCCAAGCACACCTCCAAATTATGCAAGAACTATTTAGGGAAGAAGCAGGCAGCTGGTAATCTATCTGTAATGGAGTGGCCAGCGCAGTCAGCAGATCTCAACCCCATTGAGCTGTGTGGTGAGCACTTTGAACCCCCAAGTGCTTCACAGGAGTTTATAACGTAGAGCCATAAAAATAAAAAAACATTTTTTTCTCAAAAATGATCTTTTTTTCTCCCAATGTTTTATTTCCTAAGGAGAAATTGGACCCCAAAAGTTGTTGTGCAATTTGTCCTGATTACGCTGATACCCCATATGTGGGAGTAAACCACTGTTTGTGCGCATGGCAGAGCTTGGAAGGGAAAGAGCGCCGTTTTACTGACTGCAGAGACCTATGTGTCATAAGCAGTGCCTTCCCGCCTCCCACCAATCCCGTAATAACAAAACACCGACAAACTAGGATAGGTTGAACAGGTCGGTCACAGTTTATTAATAAGCAGAGAGAGGCAAGTACAATTCGCAACGGACTCATAGCTAGAAGCCCCGTCACTGACCACTGGGCAAGGAAGCTGATGAGAGGTTACGAACCTTGCCCCCCTCTACACTACCGCCACGAAGGATCATGTGTATGACCTACGCAGGACTCCGACCCCCACACAACATCATTAATGCCTGTTCAACGCCATCCTGCAAATTAGATAAAAATATATCTAGCCCGATCTCTGTAAGGTGAATGCCGTCATGTTTCAGGATGATTGATTTGTCTTTTTCCAGATTGTGGTGGTGAACCACGATGCCCTAGTTTTCTTTGACAAACTTTGCCATCTTCGAGTTGATCTTTTTCCTTGATTTGTCGATGGCTTTGGGGTCTTTAGCTCCATGCCAGACCGCTCGTGGTATTATGTCCGACCACACCACCACCATACCCGGTATTAAACAAACAAACCGCTCTATGTCCGCTGACATTATTGTGTAGAGCTCCTGTTTTCTTGCACAGCGTGTAACACCAATATCATCGGCCCTTTGGCCATCTTAGCAATTTTTACCACCTCTGGGAAGATCTGACGCCACTGGAGCCCTCTGATGCTTCTCCAGTTGACCTCTAGTTGTGGGAGGTAAAACATTTTTCCACCGGGGCGTATTTCAGCTCTTTTGCACGCCCAATAAATAAATGAATGTCCCAATACCCATACTGTGGGCTTATGACCGCCTATAAGAGACAAGATGTGTTAGAGCAGGTCTGGTCTTATGTATCTTGCAAAGCATGCGGATTTCCAACGGCCCAATCTCTGTACTTTAGCTTCTGCTACACCGGCCCTAGCTGCTTCAGTGGCTGCTCCTATTCTGAACGAATGCGTTCCGTATTCTTTTGGGTTCATGCCGACAGCTTCTAGACATTGATTACAAATTGCTTGAAATTGATATTTGGTAAGCGGGGACCCGTCGGTGCGTGTGAGAAGGAATTTACTTTTGTGTTTTATAACCGTATAGCATCTGACTATCTTAACAGGGCATATGGGGCAGTCGAAAGCCTTGTCCAGAACCCAGGATCCTCTACCGGTGGGATCACATTTGGATTTCAGCACCCTAATGCGCAAAGCGTCACTACATATTACGAGATCATCATTGATTAACTCGCCTACTGATTCTTTTTTTGATGGCGGCACTAGTTCGCTAATGCGTAGCACCCCGAAGAATGCTTTAGCAAACGCAGTAGATATTAGGGTTGACTCGTATTGTCACCTGCATACCATTTTAGAGATTGTGATGATAATATTATGCAACAGACTTAAAGAAATGGTGCAACGACATTCCTGACTAGGTTGAAGCCTTTTCCAGCATTTTACGGCTTGCTTGATGAAAAAATATTTAGTTACGTCGGACCATCCCATTAGCTGAAAGAAAAAGGCTATTCCCGATAAATGCCGTTGTGCTAATGTACCTGAAGCACCTCTACGCTTAAGCTGATTCAGGAGTTCTATTACCACGTCGCAAAAGCTTCTAAGGATCAGCCAGGGAGGAAGAGGAAGACCCCAGGCCTAGCACCTGAATTTAACCGCTGAGGGTGTGTCCGGACGCCCCTTCCTCTCTCTTCCCGTTGGTCAGTTGGGCGTCCTAATTATGGCATCACCTGGTGGGATTAGTGGGAGGGGGAGGCAGCACTGCACAGAGTTTCTTTCTAACCTAATTACATGGGGGCTCTGCAGTCAGTCTGCGGTACCGTGCCTGCCATTCTCAACGCAAAATTGGCTGGATTTAGGATCGGACGCCAAGTCGCGTTTGGAGAGCCCCTGATGTGCCTAAACAGTGGAAACCCCCCACAAGTGGCACCATTTTGGAAACTAGACCCCCTAAGGAACTTATCTAGATGTGTGTTGAGCAATTTGAGCCCCCAAGTGCTTCACAGAAGTTTATAACGTAGATGATCTATTCGACCCAAATTTTTTATTTTCCCAAGGGTAACAGGAGAAATTGGACCCCAAAAGTTGTCCAATTTGTCCTGAGTATGCCGACACCCCATATGTGGGGGTAAATCATTGGGCGCACAGCAGAGCTCAGAAGGGAAGGAGCACCGTTTGACTTTTTCAATGCAGAATTGGCTGGAATTGAGATCGGATGCCATGTCGCATTTGAAGAGCACCGGATGTGCCTAAACAGTGGATACCCCCCAATTCTAACTCCAACCCTAACCCCAACACACCCCTAACCCTAATCCCAACCATAACCCTACCTACAAACCTAATCCCAATCCTAATCCTAACCCTAATCCCAACCATAACCGTAATCCAAACCCTAACCCCAATACTAGCCCTAACCCGAACTTTAGACCCAACCCTAACTTTAGCCCCAACCCTATCCCCAACACACCCCTAACCCTATTCCCAACCCTAACCACAAACCTAACCCTAATCCTAATCCCAACCCTGACCCTAATCCCAGCCGTAATCGTAATCCAAACCCTAACCCCAACACTAGCCCTAACCCGAACTTAGGACCCATCCCTAACTTTAGCCCCAACCCTAATCCTAACTTTAGTCACAACCCTAACCATAACTTTAGCCCCAACCCTAACCCTAACTTTAGCCCCATCCCTAATCCTAACTTTAGCCCCAACCCTAATCCTAACTTTAGCCCCAACCCTAATCCTAACTTTAGCCCAACTCACTTTAGCCCTACTCTAACCCTAATGGGAAAATGGAAATAAATAAAAATTTTTTTTATTATTTTTCCTTAATTAAGGGGGTGATAAAGGGGGGTTTGATTTATGGTACTATTCCTTTATTTTGATCACTGTGATATGGTCTATCATAGTGATCAAAATGAACCAATAGGAAAAAAATCTCATATTGTTGCTGGGTGCTGGCCGGCAGATCTCAGCGGGTGCACTGCGCATACGCCCGTCATTTTCTCCCAGAAGAAGAAGCCAGCGGCCCGGGGGACTTCAGGGGGGCCTGCAGGGACAACGGAGGTACCGGAGGGGTGATCGGGGGACCCTATTTCTCTGATGTGCAATCACTTCAGAGGAGAGAGAAATTAAATTAGAAAATCTGACTTTTTTTGCGGTCACTGTTATACCATTGCTAACGGTAATCGCAACACCGGGGTCCGTAAAAAGCGACCTGAATCGTGTTCTCTGCCGGTGGTAGCCGAGACCCCGGAGATATTCCGACGCTGGGGGGGCGATATAACCTTAAATCTCAGCGCCGTTAAAAAGCGGCTCTGTGGTTTAAGTACCCTTAACTGCCGCTGTTAAAAAGCTTATCGGTGGTTGTTAAGGGGCTAAATGTAACTCCCATCATTCTCCTCTGCTTACGCCGATCGCCGGCAGAGCAGGGGTGAATGATGAGAGCTGTGTTCCGCACCCGGCGCCGGGTAACAGCGCTTACTGCAACGCTTCTTCCTTGGCACCATCCGTGCAGTACTGATAAGGCACACACATAAGTATTACACACACGAACACTGAAATATTAGGACGTGTGAAAAAGGCCTTATAGCGGGTTTTTATGTTTGGCAGCTGTCACACGCTAAAAGATGTTTTATTGCAAAAAATAGTTTTTGCATCACCACATTTTGAGAGCTGTAATTTTTCCATATTTTGGCCCACAGAGTCTTGTGAGGTCTTGTTTTCTGCTGGACGAGCTAACGTTTTTACTGGTATAATTTTCGAGCACATGACATTTTTTGATCACTTTCTATTCCAATTTTTGGGAGACAGAATGAGCAGCAAACAGCAATTCATGAATTTCTTTTGAGCGGGCATTTACACCGTTCCACGTGTGGTTAAATTGATACGGCAGTTTTATTCTTTAGGTCAGTACGATGACAGCGATACCTCATTTATATTTTTTATGTTTTGGCGCTTTTATATAATAAAAACTATTTTATAGAAAAAATAATTGTTTTTGTATCACTTTATTCTGACAGCTATAACTTTTTTATTTTTTCGTTGATGCTGCTGGGTGGTGGCTCATTTTTTTGCGTGATAAGATGACGTTTTCAGCGGTACCATGTTTATTTATATTTGTCTTATTAATCGCGTGTTGTTCCACTTTTTGTTCGGCGGTATGATGATAAAGCATTGTATTTTGCCTTTTTTATGGTGTTCACTAATGATGTTAACTAGTGGGACACCTTTATAGGTCAGGTTATTATGGATGCGGCGATACCAAATATGTGTACTTTTATTGTTTAGATTTTTTTTCATATTATTTATTTAGTGATTGAATATATATTGATTTTTTTATTACCGTATATACTTGCGTATAAGCCGAGATTTTCAACCCATTTTTTTAAGGCTGAAAGTCCCCCTCTCGGCTTATACGTGAGTCATATACCGGGGGTCGGCGGGGGAGGGGGAGCGGGGGTGTCAGAGACCATACTCACCCCCTCCTGGCACATCTCTGCAGCCCCTGCTTCTCCATAGGTCGCCTGCGCCTGTGTTCAGGGTTACGTGAGTATGACAGGGGCAGAGCAATATTCACCTGTCCCCGTTCCACCGCTGTGCACAGCTCTGTCTCCGGGTCCTCTGGCTGTGACGTTCAGCAGAGGGCGCGATGACGTAGTCAGTGTGTGCTGCTGCTGCTGCTGTTGCTGCTCGTTACTCGGTGCTTTGCCTCTCCACGTTATGCTGCCTACAGTCCTCTATGCATCTCCCTGATGCTGTCTATGCTTCACTACTGTCTGGACTTCTAGTGTGGAACTATTCGCCTCTGGATCTGCTGTGGCCTGTAAAGAATCCTGACATCACCATCTCCTCTAGGCCTGTGTTTGTTGGGCTGCGGAGCTGGACTTGTGTGGGACTTTCAGCCCAAAAAAGTACATATAGTGACCTACTCCTGTTAATGCTACTCCCATATAATGCTGGTCTTCTACGTTTAAGTGCCGTGTGCATTTCCACCCATATGATTGTTGAGGTGTGCTTTCTCTCATACTTACTGCTGGACTCCCATGTTTAGTTCTTTGTGCACACCTGCGTCATATTACTGTTGGACTGGTTCATATTAGCGGTCGTGCCCCGCTCTTCAGTTACACTCACTGGACATTTCCATATTGTGCTGTACATTTGTTACTGTTGCAGGAAGTGCTCTGTTAGTTTTGTTTCACTTGCATTATTCTATATTGTGCTATGTTTTCGTTACTATTGCAGGAAGTGCTCTGTTAGTTTTGTTTCTCTTGTTAATATACTCATTTGCATCAACTTTGGTCTCAGTTTCGTATTATCCCACGCAATCAGATTCCGTAGTACCCATATAATTGTTACAGTGTGCAGCAAAGATGTTGCCCGGAAGGGAGTCGTGTTAACCGCCGGGGATCCAGGCAATGGTCCCACTGTGACTTTAGGAATAAACGTGTTGAAAGAACTCGGGAGCATCCTGGCCAATGGGTCGGCAAATGTGTTCCTGAATCGATGGAGCCCTCACACCCCCCAGAGAACGGTATTTCAACAGTTGATACGGGTGGCCCAGGCCCAAGAGATGTCGAGTGAAGGAAAAACATTGGGGAAGGTGGTCGTTCTAGCCGCTGCCAACCTCATTCTCCCACCAGGTCAGACTGTGCTCACTTTGCCCATCCAAGCCTGTACCCCTCTTGAGGTAGTGGAAGATCAGATAAAGCCTGCTTTGATGGAACAACTACCTCTGGGGCTCCTTATTGCACGGATGTTAGCCACAGTTCATGACCGTAATGTGCTGGTGCGATGTGTCAACCTAGGAGAGGACAGTCTTACGCTCCCACCCACAAGTGAAGTAGCACAGATAATGGGTATGCCAGAAGAGTTGATACCACCAGAGGCCGTTCAATTGACGGTGAAGCAAGGGGATCCCTGGACAGTGGCTATAGTGGTGCCCTCTTAACCACCCCCTAATCACCTTAAGGAAGGATGCCGAATCATGGAGCAGATGCAGGCTGAACTAACGGAACCCTCACCACAACAGTTACAACACGTGGAAGCGGTGCTAGTGCATTACCAGGACATTTTTGCCCGTCATGACAATGATTTCGGCTGCACTAAAGCAATCACCCATGAGATTCCAACAGGAAACACAGCACCCATTCGGAAACGATATCGACAAATTCCACCACAAATGAACTAGGAGGTGAAAGAGATGCTGGCGCATATACTACAGAGTGGGGTCATCCAAGGGAGCCAAAGCCCGTGGGCCGCCCCCATTGTTCTAGTACGAAAGATGGGACCCTGCGTTTCTGTGTGGATTACCGGAAGCTGAATGCCTTCCCTGTGTGAGACTTGTACCCGAAACCAAGAATTGAAGAGTCCTTGTCTGCTCTAAGAAAATCGAAGTATTTCTCGTCGCTGGATCTGGCCAGTGAGTACCGGCAAGTGCCCATATCTGAGCAGGACCGGGCGAAGACTGCATTCATACTACCTATGGAATTGTTCGAGTTCAATTGGATGCCTTTGGGCCTTACCAACATGTTTGGGAGACCTGAACTTTGAAGCTACCCTCATCTATTTAGATGACATCATCGTCTATGCCGCCACCTTTGAGGAGCACCTGGAACGGCTGGAACAGGCGTTGAGTTGGCTGCTGAAGCACGGCCTGAAAATGAATACCTGGCACATGTCGTATCCGCCAAAGGGGTGAGACCGGCCCTTGAGAAGATAGCAGCAGTGCAGGACTGGCCCACTCCGAAGACCAGGAAGGATGTCTGGACCTTTATGGGTCTTACCGGATACTATCGACAGTTTGTGAAAACTTTACTTATATTATTAATCCGCTGCTGGAGTTGTTGAAGGGAGTATCGTCCGGAGCAAAGAATTGGACCATCCAGTGGGGAGAAAGCCAAGAAGAAGCTTTCCGAGCCCTAAAAATGGCACTGACTGAAACACCCGTACTGGCCTATGCAGACTTCTCTCAACCTTTCATTCCCCACACCGATGGAAGTCTACAAGGATTAGGAGCTGTACTGTCGCAGATGCAGGGTGGGAAAGAGCGAGTGATTGCTTATGCGAGCCGGTCTCTTCACGACTCTTAACAAAATCCAGATAACTACAGCTCTTTCAAGCTGGAACTGCTGGCCCTAGTGTAGGCAATGACCGAGAAATTTATTGAGTACCTGTCCGGATCTGAAGTCTTGGTACGTACCGATAACAATCCTCTGGCCCACCTGGAAAATGTGAAACTGGGGGCACTGGAGCCGAGATAGGTGGCCCATATGGCAAAGTACCGATACAAGATTGCATTTCAGAGAGGAGCTGAGAATATGCATGTTGATGCTCTATCCAGAGTAACTCACGAGCGACCTGGGCGCAATTGGGACAAAAAGTTGGAGGCCGAAGAGATCCCTGGGTTTCGGAACCTTGCCAGGACGTTGGCGGCAACGCAGGGACAGATTGGGGAGGCACCTGGAGAACACATCCTGGGATGGCCCCACGATGACTGTCCAGCTTCAGCAAGAGGATGGGGTGCTCACTCAGTTGAGGAGATGGGTGGCTTTGAAGCAACTTCCCAGCCGAGAAGAGAGGGATTCCCTGTCCCCAGAAACCTTTCAGATCCTCCTGCAGTGGGAGAGGCTCCAGTTGGAAGATGGCTTGTTGTACCGGAAAGTCCAGCTAGCACGAGAGCTGGGAGTCACCTGGCCAGTGGTGCTTCCCGAAAAACTGATCAGTGAGGTGGCCACCAAAGCTCATGAGAGAGGAGCCCACTTTGGCCTGGAGAAGACATTCCAGTGGCTGCAGAAGTTTTTCTACCATCCTCGGCTAAAGACTGCAGTAGATGAAGCTTGTCACAGGTGCAAGATCTGCGAACTGGCCAAACCTCCAGAACACAGGGTCCCTACGCAGACCATCGTGACTTCTGCTTCCCTAGAGGTATTGATGATCGACTACTTGACTGTGGGTCCAGCTCAGCTAGGATATGAACACTGGTGATGACCGATCATTTTATTAAATTTGCCGTGGTCAGACTGCTGAATTGGCGGCACAGGCCATTTGCAGAGACTTCATCCAAGTATACGATTGCCCAAAGAGATTCAGCACACGTGCCACAGAGAGAATCGGGTGCTGTATAGACGTCTGCGACCCACCTTAGCAACATATCTCGCCAACAGTGGACCCTGATAGTGCTGCGGCCTTGTTTATCCCAGTCGCATATGCTCATGGACTAGGGGCTCAGCGGAAGTTGCCGGAGACGGACCGCTGCCGCCAGAAGATGGACCACCGTTGCCAACAGAATCTCCTTGGACCAACAACGCGCCAGCTGTTGCCGTTGCTATCAACCCCAGGTAGTTCTTGCAGTCTGAAGGACCCCTGACGCGATAAGTGCACCAAAGAACTGCTGTCACTTTGTTTATTAACTCTTCATATCCTTTATAATTGGACTGCTACTCTCCTATTTAACCCTTCATCTCCTTGCGAGGAGTTAACCCCTATTAAACTAAAATTATTAAATTTGTTAACCCTTGCTCTGCCTTCTGTCTGTCACTGCATCCCGCAACCTGCTTTCGTCATCCAGAGCTACCTGTTGCCTTTCCTTGGTTTGTGAATGACATGCTTAGCAAGCAATCCCCTTCGCAGCTACTGCCCCCCCTGCCTATGTGAAATACTATTCAACTTCCCCCCCCACCTTTTCAGCTGTTGGTCTCCTTTTATTGCTCCTGACCAGATAAATGTGGTTTGGTTCCAGCCACATGGCCCTTTGTTCAAACTCAAATTTAATAGCGCATATTGATCGTAGAAACAGGAAACACATATTTTCAGAATCAGTAGAATTTAGGCTATACCCAGCAACGTCTTTGCAACCTGTGCACCATCAGAAACCAAGAAAACATTGCCACTCTGTAACCTCCCCAGCCAAAGATATGGCAAGTAGAAGTTTTAATAACTTTTAAAAAAGGGGCATACATCCCCTAGCATAGCCCACCTAGTGAGGTCAGGAAGAAAAAAACATAAAGCTGAGATGCTCATTGGGGGGTTTGTGAGATGCCTGGTGAATCAGCTACACCAAACTGTGCTGAAGGACCCTTTGCTCTGGGAAGATTCTCCTCCCCTTTATCAGCACGTCATATCTATGACTGAGATAGAGTAAGTCTCTTATTTTAATCCCTTTTATTTGTAACTGTTTGTACATATTGTATTTTGTCTCCCTTTGTAATATCTGTATTTTTGTAAACACTGCCTATAATTTTGGAGTAAATTTATAAATTTACTAGGTTCGTTCTTTTTACGCTACTGTTTGGGTCGGTTCCTGACCCGATATAAGCTTTAGTATCAAACAGGAACTGGTGGCAGCATAGTGTCCTGGTGGTATCGGGAAACTTTGGCAGTGACGGATCAGAGGTTTCTGTGTGTATTTCCAACCTGGAACTGGTGATATACACACCGCCCTCAATGCAGAGTGCCCGATAGCCAGCACGCGACAAGGCAGCCTTTCCGGCGATACTTAACCTAGGGGCAGTTCCCTGACTGACCTAAGGGTAAGGGGGGGTAGAGAGTTGCAAGTTCCTAATCAGAACTGAAAGTGAAACCAAAAGTTGTGGGTCGTAACCCTGACAAATTGGTGGGCAATCACTAGTAAAGAACAATTTGTGACATTTGGTGGCAGAGCGGTGGGATCATAGAGCATTAGTGATCTGGTTTGAACAATTAATTCTCTCACAAAAAACTTGAACGGTTCTTCCGAAGACCCTGCGCAAAAAGTTTTGAAGATCGAACTCAGTGTTTACTAGATCTGAGACTGTTACACCAGGTCCCCGTGCTGGCTCTGCACCCCGGTCTGCCGCTGCCCCCCCGTCCTGGTCACTCACTTCCTGCCCTTCACGCTGTCCCTGGGCAGCAGCGACCTCCCTGTCTGAGGTTTCATGCTTTCTCTGCTTCTCAGCATCCTGCTCCCTCCCCATCTCCTGGCGTGCTGTCAGCAGACCTTCAGGGAAAGCTATTAGAACACGAGCGTGCGCTCCTCTGGTTTCTTAAAGGGACAGCGTGCATTTTTTGAATTTGGTAATTATCCAGTGGCAGCGCACTGATTACTATTTCTGGCCTCTCCTCCATAGGGAGAGTGCCGGAGCAACGAGTATCTACCATTGCTACATCCGGTTCTGTCTCTGATCTATCTGTGCTGCGATAGCAGTCTCTGTGCACTTACTCATAGTATTTGTCTCCACAGAGTATCTGTATCCATCCCTGACAAACTCTGCAATCATCTGTGCAAGTGCCATACCGTTCTGCCAACAGCCATCCGAATCCGTGGACTATGACAAGGTTACTGGACCCTGCTTACTACCATCTACCCGGAACCAGGACCTTCGTCACCTGTGTCTACTTCTCTACGGTCTCTTCCATTATATCTGTTACCCCTTTTGGTCCCGCTAGGACAGCTGCCACGTGTCCGGGGTCTAACTGGTAGTAGCACCTGTGTCCTCCGGGTATTCCATTCTGGTCCTGTCCGAGGGACTTTACTACGGGTACCCGGGGCTCACTAGTTACCCCCCCCTTCAGAGCCCCCGAACCGTGGTCCCGAGATTCAACTTTAAAAATGAAAAACGAATGTGAACTTCACCATATCCGCCTCCACTTCCATTCGTTACAGAGACAATTCTGTGTGTGCAGCAGTTACCCCCTCCCCTTCTCTTGGTTTTTCTGTCCTATCTTTTATTTGGCAATTATGGCTCCAAGGGGAGAATCCTGGTACACCCAGCAGAAAAAGGACATTCTTGTTGGAATATGTATATTCCAAGGCCTTGAGCCCACCCATGGCAAAACCAGGGACCAAATGGTTGCGGAACTGGTGCAACTTGAAGCGGATCAAGCCCGTTCCCAGAGCCCAGCAGAGACATGGGTCAGGCAAAGTATGGACGTTACCGGACTAGAGGTCCAACTGATGCAGGTCAGCCCTACTCGCAACCAGGGTAGCGTGGACCACTCTCTGAAAATGGCTCTATAACACTGCCCCACAGACGATCAGGAAAGACATCTGCAGCAGATCCAGCAATACCAGGAGAGAGCAGAGCGGGAGTACCAGCTGGAGTTAGCCTGAATCCAGGGGCAGAGGTCTTCTCAGCCCAGCAGTGAGTCCAGCAACGCTCAGCTCCTTAAACCCCGGCCAGAGCACTTTCCTGTGATAGAAAAGGACAGGGACTTGGACATTTTTCTGCGGGGATTTGAAAAATCCTGCAGACAGTACCAGCTGCCTGCGACCCAATGGGCTAGATATTTAACCCCAGGGCTCAAAGGAAAAGCTCTGAAGGCGTTTGCTTCTCTCACTGAAGGAGATAGCAGAAGAAATTTTTGAACCCCTCTCCATAATCTTTGAAAATTCTTGGAGAACAGGAGAAGTCCCAGAAGACTGGAGAAGAGCAAACGTTGTTCCTATCTTCAAAAAGGGAAGAAGGTGGACCCAGGCAACTATAGGCCAGTGAGTCTGACTTCCATACCAGGAAACATCTTTGAACAAATTATTAAACAACATGTATGTAAGTACCTGGATAAGAATGAAATTATTAAACAGAGTCAGCATGGGTTTGTAACTAATAAGTCATGTCAGACTAACTTAATTTCCTTCTATGACAGAATCACTGATTGGGTGAATCAGGGAAATGCTGTAGATATAGTATATCTTGACTTCAGCAAAGCATTTGACAAAGTATCTCACACAATCCTTTTTGAAAAAATGGCCAAATATGGAATGGATAAGGCAACTGTTAGGTGGATTCATAACTGGCTTAGTGATCGGACCCAAAGAGTGGTCATAAATGGCTGCACATCCAGTTGGAAGAATGTCTCAAGTGGGATACCACAGGGCTCTGTCCTGGGCCCTGTATTGTTCAACATCTTTATCAACGATTTAGATGAAGGAATTGAGGGTAAACTGATTAAATTTGCTGATGACACAATGCTAGGAGGGATAGCTAATACTAGAGAAGAGAGAGGATTCCAAAAGATATAAATAAAGTGGAGCAGTGGGCAGCAACTAACAGAATGGTTTTTAACAGGGAAAAATGCAAAGTACTACATGGGCAATAAAAATGAAAAAGCATATACAGAATGGGAGGAATAGGGCTAAGCAACAGCACATGTGAAAAAGACTTGGGTATACTAATAGATTGCAGACTGAATATGAGTCAACAGTGTGATGCAGCAGCAAAAAAGGCAAATGCAATTCTAGGATGTATTAACAGAAGCATACAGTCTAGAGAAGAGAAGACTGAGAGGAGACTTAATAGCTGTCTACAAATATCTCAAGAGCTGTCACATTGTAGAAGGATCATCTTTATTCTCATTTGCACAAGGAAAGACTAGAAGCAATGGGATGAAACTGAATGGGAGGAGACACAGATTAGATATTAGAAAAAATTGATCAATGATTGGAACAGGCTGCCAAGAGAGGTGGTGAGTTCTCCTTCAATAGAAGTCTTCAAACAGAGGCTGGACAGACATCTGTCTGGGATGATTTAGCAAATCCTGCTTTTGAGCAGGGGGTTGTACCAGATGGCCCAGGAGGTCCCTTCCAACTCTACGATTCTATGATTCACTCAAGACCAAGATGGAGACTATGAGGCCATCAAGCAGGCCCTGATGAAAAAGTACCAACTGACTCCTGAGGTTTACTGACAAAAGTTCCGGAACCTCTAACATGGCCCACACTACTGCTACAGAGATGGCTCAGAACTCACTTTCACCTGTGGATCAAAAAACTGTCAGTGATCACCTTTGAGCAGCCAAAGGACCTGATGATAAAAGACCAGTTCCTGCATCTTTGTCTGGCTGAGGTGTGACAGTTCGTGATGGACCGGGAGCCCAAAGACGCAGACAATGCAGCACAGATTGCTGACATCTACAAGACTAACTGTAAACCGGAGGTGCGGAAGACAGTCAACGCCAGCTGGTAAGGGGGTAAGCAGTCAACCAACCCCAGTACCCCTGCCAGCCGACTAACCGGAGGCCTTGTCCCCTTTGCCAACGCCAGGCCTACATCCGATCTCTGCAAGTGTTATTCCTGCAATCGGACTAGACATCTCAGTGCCACTTGTGCGGAAAAGCAGAAGAACCCACCAGCCAAGGTCTCGGTCTAATTCAGCAGTTCTTTTTGTGGGTTGAGCTGTTGGGAAGGCCTGTGAAAATTTGCAGCAAGTCACCATGGGGAACAGGTTTGCTATAGGCCTCAAGGACACTGGGGCCAAACGAACTCTCATCCTACCCAAACTGGTGGCCCCTGAAGAGATTATTCCGGAGAAACCCTTGACTGTCACCGGAATTGGGGGCATCCGCTGTCCCTTTGCCGATAGCCCAGATTTTTATAGATTGGGGTACCAGAAGCGGGGTGAAGGAAATGGGGGTGTCCGAAAACTTGCCAGCACACGTTTTGTTGGGAACTGATTTGGGGATGATGGTTGCGTATTATGTCCCTGACTCTCCTCCTCGATCAGATACTGAGGGTAATGCTAGTGATAATGATGTGAATATGCATGCTTTAAATGACAATGATTTACCTGACAGTGAGTTACCTGATAGCAACTTAAATGATAATGATTTACCAGATAATGATTACGTATCTGAAGGTACAGGAGTACTCAGCCACGTCACGCTGCGGGGTTCTATGGCTGAGGAACCTTTAACAGGAGCAAGCGTCAGTGCTAAGGGAAATGGGGAGAGGCGCGGGAACCATAAAAAGGTGATGCCGTGCAACTGGCCATTGCCACACAGGAAGGTGTCCTGGCCGAAGGTAACTGCCCCATATATAGCTCTTCTCCTGAGGTAATGGGGGAGGATGGGGAGGTAGTACCCATAGCCGAGCAGGCTGATGGGACTGTGGTAATCCCCGGGGAGACGGCCTATATAGCTGCTGTCACCCGCAGTCAGAGTGCCCAGAAAGCAGTTAACGCACTGCCTTCTGGACCTTCCTCGGTCAGAGGGATGACTGAACCGGAAACCGTAGGGACCTTTACTTCACTTCTGGCTGCCTCCAGCCAGGAGTTCCAGGCTGCTCTGCACTCAGTTGATAGCCTGGAGACTTTGAGCAACCTCACCGAGAAGCCCACCTCCGAGACTGATAAGGAAAGGGTAGACTGCAGAGACCTGTGTGTCGTAAGCAGTGCCTTCCCGCCTCCCACCAATCCCGTAATAACAAAACACCGACAAGCATGGATGGATTGAACAGGTCGGTCACAGTTTATTAATAAGCAGAGAGAGGCAAGTACAATTCGCAACGGACTCAAAGCTGTAGGCCCGCGACCGCTGGGCACGTCGGTTGATGAGAGGTTACGAACCTTGCCCCCCTCTACACTACCGCTGTGACAGAATAAAAGAATAAAAAGATAACCTGAATAATAAATCTGCACAAAATCAAATATATATATTATTATTATTTTTTTTTTTTAAATATATATTTTAAACAACATTTGCGCCGCACGTCTGCTAATCTATAAGGGATCGAGGGTGGGACAAAAGCTTCTAGGTATCAGGCGGAGAGGAAAGAGAAAGACCCCCACCCCAGCACCTGAATTTAACCCCTGAGGGTGTGGCCGGACGCCCCTTCCTCTCTTTCCGTTGGTCAGTAGGGGCGTCCTAATTATCGCATCACCTGGGGGGGAGTAGTGGGAGGGGGAGGCACTGCACAGAGTTCGCTCATCATCAAATCCATGGGGGCTCTACAGTCAGAGGCACGATCCTTATTCAGTACAGTGCCTGCCATTCTGGGAACAAGGGAGGTTGTATCGGGAGACGGATCCCGGAAAATCCCAACAGGAGTGGTTGAGGGGAAGACAGCTGGTTATACCCTGCCAGTATAGGGGTGAGTTGTTACGGATTGTCCATGAGATTCCACTTGCTGGACACTTGGGGATCAGCAAAACTAAGGCCTGGCTGTCTCAACACTTCTATTGGCCAAAATTGGGGAAAGATGTAATCAACTACTGCAGCTTCTGTATCACCTGTCAAAGAGTGGGGAAGTCAGGGCCTGCTCCCAAGGCTCCCATGATCTGTTTGACAGTGATAGAGGAGCCTTTCCAGAGGATGGCTGTGGATATTGTGGGACCACTGGCCATACCCAGCAGCTCTTGAAAGTGCCACATCCTTACTCTGGTAGACTATGCTACACGGTACTCGGAGGCAGTGGCTCTGTCCTCAACTAGGGCGGATAAGGTGGCGGATGCCCTGTTGGCCATCTTCTCACGAGTAGGATTTCCCTGGGAGATGCTTTCCGACCAGGGGACTCAATTCATGTCTCGCATAATGGAGGCACACTGTAAGAAAATGCAGGTGAAGCGTCTGGTATCAAGCGCGTATCACCCCCAAACCAATGGTTTGTGAGAGCGCTTCAACGGTAACCTCAAACAGATGGTAAAAATGGTGTATGAGAATCAGAGACACGACTGGGAGCGGTACCTCCCACACCTACTTTTTGCTTACCGAGAGGTTCCACAGGCCTCGACAGGGTTTTCCCCCTTCAAGCTCCTGTACGGTAGGCGAGTCCAGGGACCACTTGGGCTGGTAAGGGAATCCTGGGAAGAAGAGCCGAGCCCTTCAGAAGTGTCCACTGTGGAATATGTCATGCGCTTCCGTGACAAGATGCAGACCTTGATGCAGTTGGTGCATGACAACATGGCTCAGGTTGACCAGAATCACTGGTACGACCAGCATGCCTGGGAACGGACCTACCAGGTGGGTCAGAAGATGTGGGTGCTGGTCTCCGTACCAAAGGATAAGCTTCAGGTGGCCTGGGAAGGCCCGTATGTCATACACAGCTCAACCCGGTCACCTACGTGGTCACTCTTGACCACGCTCGGGGTAGGTGCAAGGCCTTCCACGTCAATATGATGAAAGCTCATCAATAATGTGGAGCCTGCGTCCTACAGATCTGCAACCTGCCCAAGGATGGGGAGGACGACACCTTCCTGGACATGCTGGCCCAATCTAAGGTCGGCTGTTCCATGGAGCACGTGGCGGTCAGCGCCTTGCTATCTGCACACCAGCAGTCACAGTTGTGAGCCACACTGGAATCCTTCTGAGCTGTTTTTACCAATAGACCTGGAAGGACTGAGGTAGCGGTACACGAGGTGGACACCGGGAATCATGCCCCAATCCGGTGAACATCCTATCAGATCTCGGATGAGGTGCAGCACTTCATGCGCCAGGAGCTTGATGAGATGTTTCAGTTGGGGGTGATTAAACAGTTCAAGAGCGCGTGGGCCTCACCTGTAGTCCTGGTGCCAAGGAAGGATCGGACCACCCGGTTCTGTGTGGACTACAGGGGGCTCAACGCCATAACAGCTTTTGATGCGCACCCAATGCCATGCATCGAGGAGCTGCTTGAGCGGTTAGCTGGCGCGCGCTATCTATCCATTATGGATCTGAGCTAGGGATATTGGCAGATTCCCCTGAGCCTCGAGGCACAGGAGAAGTCTGCCTTTATCACCCCCTTCGGACTGTACGAGTCCACGGTTATGCCGTTCGGCATGAATAATGCCCTTGCCACATTCCAGCGGATGGTCAACCACCTGCTTCAGGGACTGGAGAGGTGCGTGGTGGCATACCTGGATGACATTGCCGTCTTCAGTTGCACCTGGGAGGATCACCTTGAGCATCTTCAGAAGGTGCTCGAGCGCATCCACCAAGCAGGCCTGACCATCAAGCCGAGAAAATGCCAGATGGGCATGAGCAAGATCCACTGCCTGAGGCACCGGGTGGGGGGGTTCTATGAGGCCAGAGCATGGGAAAGTGGACGCCATTGCATCCTGGCCCACCCCCAGGACCAAGAAGCAGGTGCTGTTCTTTATGGGCACTGCAGGGTAGTATAGGCGCTTTGTACAAAACTATAGAAGCCTTGAAAAGCGCTTAGCGGACCTTACCAAGGAAAAGCTACACCATACAGTCGATTGGACAAACGACTGTGAGGTGGTCTTTCGGGCTCTAAAAACAGCCCTGAGCAGCTCTCCTGTGCTAAGGGCAGTCAACAGCAGTCGGCCGTTCTTAGTACAGACCGACGCCAGCGAGTTTGGCCTCGGTGCTGTGCTAAGCTAGGTCGACTCTGGGGACCAAGAGCACCCCGTGTTGTACCTGAGACGGAAACTCCTGCCGAGGAAAGTGGCCTATTCCACCATAGAGGAGTGCTTGGCCATGGTTTGGGCCCTGTAATGTTTGCAGCCCTACCTGTATGGGTGCACCTTCACAGTGGTGACCGACCACAACCCCCTGAGTTGAGTTGGCTGCACACTGTGTCTGGTACCAACGGAAGGTTTTCTACACTGGAGCCTTGCCTTCCAGCAGTACGATTTTACCATTAACCACAAAAAGGGCAGCAAGCATTGCAATGCAGATGGGTTATCCCGGCAGGGTGGGCCCCCAGAGGTGCGCATGGAGGAGTACCAAGAGGTCCTGCCTCCATAGCGCAGTACAAAAGGGGGAGGTGTCAGGAATATATGAGTAATTACTAAATAACTGAAGTACCCATCCAGGGCTGCCTGTTTCCTTTCCTTGATTTGTGAATGATAAGCTTTGCAGACAATCCCCCTCACAGCTTCCGCCCACCCCCTCTCTGCCTGTGTGAAATATTATCCACCTTTCCCCTCCCTCCTCCTGCTTTTCAGCTGTTGGTCTCCTTTTATTGCTCCTGACCAGTTAAATGTGGTTTTGTTTCAACCACATGGTCCTTTGTTATGAATGAGTCACCAAGGAGGAAAAACAAAAACAAGCTAAGCCACCGAAAGCCAGAGAGGTTGGTAACTAAGTGGATTACAGACCCCTGATCCTATCCACACAACTAGCAGTAGCCGTGGAGCGTACCTACGATGATCCTAGACGCCTCATCACAGCCGGAGAACTAAACAAGCCTAAAGCAAGAAAAGGGGAAATCTAAACTGCCCCAGAGCAGACCCCAAAGCAATAGACAGCCCCCAAACATGTATTGTCGGTGAGACAAGATGAAAACACAAACACAGATAGAAAAAACGATGGGGCCCACACTAACTAGAAAGGAAAGGAAAGATGCTGTCTGCAATTACGCACAAAACCCTGCCAAAATATGTCCAACACTTTCTGATAACAAAAACCCTGAAGTCGCTAGACTTCAATTCCCTATATCAGCACTCTGATATATTCTGAAAATAGAGCAAAAAGAGACCAATCTGATCAGGGACAAAAAGCAAACTGGCATAAACAGAGACATAAGAATGGAAATTCAGCACAGCCCCAGCAGGGGCTGGCTGACCACAAAAAACTGAGTAAACCAGACCAAATCTCATGTGAAAAAATAGCAAAGCACACTTAGCTTGAGCAGGCAGGAACAGAACTGGAAACCAGAACCTCAGGGCAGGAAAAATCACCAGCACAAAATTAGGGAGTCGGCTGTCTTAAATCCAGTCAGAGACTCCTGATGTCCACTCACAGTCCTCCTCCTCAGGTGGCAGGTCTCTGCCATTTAGATCAGCTTCATTACCTACTGTCACCACTAGAGGGAGCCCGGATGGAGAACTTACGACTCCTCTGTCAACACAGCCAGCTCCACCACCCTCACCAGAAGCCAGAGGTAAACCAGAAAATGAGTTCACAACAGTCCTTTGTCTGTTCAAACTCAAATTTAATAACGCACATTGATCCTAGAAACAGGAAACACATTCTGTATTTTCAGAATGAGTAGAATTTAGCCTACACCCATCGTTTTTGCAGCCTGTGCGCCATCAGAAACCGAGAAAACAGTTTCTGCCACTCCATAGCCCACAGACATATCATGTTTGTTCTAAAATGAAAGATAATTTTGTAAGAGAAAATATGCCCCTGGCGTCATTCTGTGACCTCCCCAGCCAGAGATATGGCAAGTAGAAATTTTTAATAACTTTTATAAAAAAGGGCGTACATCCCCTATCGCAGCCCACTTAGTGAGGTCAGCAAGAAAAATACATAAAGCTGAGACGCTCATTTGGGGGTGTTATCAGATGCCTGGAGAATCAGCTACACCAAGCTGTGCTGAAGGACCCTTTGCCCTGGGAAGATTTTCCTACCCTTTAACAACACGTCATATCTGTGACTGAGATAGAGTAAGTCTCTTATTTTAATCCCTTTTATTTGTAACTTTGTATATACTGTATTTTGCTCCCTTTGTAATATCTTTGTATTTTTGTAAACACTGCCTATAATTTTGGAGTGAACGTATAAATTTACAAGCTTTGTTCTTTTTGCTCTATGATTGAACAGGCACGTACTCTGTGCCTAATTATGCTACTGTTTGGGTCGATTCCTAACCCGATATAAGCTTTAGTATCAAACAGGAACTGGTGGCAGCATAGCGTCCCGGTGGTGATATACACATCGTCCTCACTGCAGAGTGCCCAATTGCCAGCACGCGACAAGTCAGTCTCTCCGGCGATACTTAATCTAGGTTCAGTTCCCTGACTGACCTGCGGTTAAGGGGGGCGCGAGAGAGCTGCAAGTTCCTCACCGGAACTGAAAGTGAAACCAAAAGTTGTGGGTCGTAACCCTGACAAATTTGTGGGCAATCAATAGTACAGAATAATTTGTGACAACCCCAGTAGCAAAATGCTGTCGGGCGTAGCTTTAGTTAGACCGATCCTGAAAATATATGTTTCCTGCCTCTAGAATTATTGTGTGTTATTAAATTTGAGTTGGAATTGACAAAGGAGAGTTTAAATCCATGGCGGGAAGAACTGCTTTTAACTAGTCAGGATCATAAAATGACCATGTGTTGAAGGGAAGGGGGGATGGATAGCGTCTCACAGAGCAGAATGAGGGAGGGGGAAGCTGTTGTGAGGGGGGATCATTTGTTAAGCATGTCATTCACAAACCAAGCAGATGCAACAGGCAGCTCTGGCTGGGTGCTTCAGTTATGTAGGCAATGACTCATATTTTCCTGACAAGAGGATACAGACAGGATGTGTCCAACTCCAAACGTGCAGGAAGATGGTGGGATGTTTCCCAGTTTCTGGACAGGTGAGGAAGCACAAGAGAGGATACACTCAGGATGTGTCCAATCGTGCAGGAACATCATGGGATATACCCCAGCTCCTGGTCAGGCAAGGAACAAAAAGAGAGGATACAGACAGGATGTGTCCAACCATGCAGGAAGATGATGGGATGTACTCCAGCTCCTGGGCAGGCAAGGAAGCAAAAGAGAGGATAAAGACAGGATGTGTCTGACCCTGCATGAAGATGGTGGGATTTACCCCAGCTTCTGGACAGGTGATGAAGCACAAGAGAGGATAAAGACAGGATGTGTCGAACCGTGCAGGGACATGGTAGGATGTACCCCAGCTCCTGGGCAGGCAAGGAAGCAAAAGAGAGGATATAGAAAGGATGTGTCCAACCATGCAGGAAGATGGTGGGATGTACCCCAGCGTCTGGGCAGGTGAGGAAGCAAAAGAGAGGATACAGACAGGATGTGTCCAACCATGCAGGAAGATGGTGGGATGTACCTAGCTTCTGGGCAGGTGAAGCAAAAGAGAGGATACAGACAGGATGTGTCCAACCATGCAGGAAGATGGTGGGATGTACCCCAGCTTCTGGGCAGGTGAGGAAGCAAAATAGAGGATACAGACAGGATGTGTCCAACCATGCAGGAAGATGGTGGGATGTACCTAGCTTCTGGGCAGGTGAAGCAAAAGAGAGGATACAGACAAGATGTGTCCAACCATGCAGGAAGATGGTGGGATGTACCCAGCTCCTGGGCAGGTGAGGAAGCAAAAGAGAGGATACAGACAGGATGTGTCCAACCATGCAGGAAGATGGTGGGATGTACCTAGCTTCTGGGCAGGTGAGGAAGCAAAAGAGAGGATACAGACAGGATGTGTCCAACCATGCAGGAAGATGGTGGGATGTACTCAGCTCCTGGGCAGGTGAGGAAGCAAAAGAGAGGATACAGACAGGATGTGTCCAACCATGCAGGAAGATGGTGGGATGTACCCAGCTCCTGGGCAGGTGAGGAAGCAAAAGAGAGGATACAGACAGGATGTGTCCAACCATGCAGGAAGATGGTGGGATGTACTCAGCTCCTGGGCAGGTGAGGAAGCAAAAGAGAGGATACAGACAGGATGTGTCCAACCATGCAGGAAGATGGTGGGATGTACCCAGCTCCTGGGCAGGTGAGGAAGCAAAAGAGAGGATACAGACAGGATGTGTCCAACCATGCAGGAAGATGGTGGGATGTACCCAGCTCCTGGGCAGATGAGGAAGCAAAAGAGAGGATACAGACAGGACAAACGGAGAGCGCAGCTGCTGCTTTCTGTAATTACAAACCTTTCCTGCCTGTTTATTCACTTAGTATAACACACTGCCTGTGGCCCTAAATCTCGGGCTAAGAAGAGACACATGCCTTAAATATAATTAAAAAAGTGCAATTTTTATTTACACATATTTTAAAAATATCCTTAAAGTAATCGGAGATTACCCAAATGGGACATATGGACTGAAGACCTCCAGCAGTGGTCTTCATCATTATTTACCGTATTTAACTATTTAATAACTTGTTTTACTTCACAGATAGAGTCCTCTGCAATATTTGGATGGAATGTCTATATACACTTTTGCTTCTTGTGCATTGTGAGAGGTTTTTTAGTTTTGAAAAAAATCCTGTTATCATTGCGAGGTTTGTCTAATAAAATGTGATTTGTCCTCTAATTTTTGATGAGGGAACATTATTGCAGTAACTTGCAGTAAGATGGCGTCTATCACAGACATGACGTCACTGATTAAAGGCAACGACCTGGACACTGATAAAACCTGTCCCATAAATGTTTCCTGACATTGCGGAGAGCAGCTCCAGACACAGTAATCCCAGCGATATCGTGCCTCGAGCTTACCCTCTAATTCTTGGGGGAGATAGAGTCCTGAGAAGAACTGCACTAATATCAGGATCAGTCTGACACACTGGAAGCCTCAATGGCCAATGGGCTCGTCACTACAGCTCTGCATGGCATATGTAAAGGGGTTAAGTTAATAATGTTCATTGGTGTATATTGCTCACTGGTATTGCTACGTTACATGTACTACCTCATGTATGATATGGTACTGCTACCTCTTCTGGATATTACCATTGCTTTGTCTCCATAAGTTATTGTTCTTCTCTGCATATAGTTGTAAGGATGTTCACTACATTTTATGTACAATGTAGGGAAAGCGTAGTGCTCTTGTTTAGACACTAGAGGGGGCACTCTAGTATACAGTACAGTTAGTAGGTAAGAATTACACAAGAGGAATAATAATAATAATAATCTTTATTTATATAGCGCCAACATATTCCGCAGCGCTTTACAGTTTAACAGTTTCAAAACACAAGTCATAAGTAACAACGCTAACAATACAATAATTAAAGCAAAATAAGACGAAATAAGACGACCCTGCTCGTGAGAGCGTACAATCTACAATGAGGTGAGGGAGATACAGAGTACAGGTGTGTATTTACAATGAAGGTCCAGCCATCTTGCAGGAGTGAAGGATGGATGGAGATAGTGAATGGGCTACGCACGCACACTTACACAGAGAATGACTTTGATTAGTGAATGTGATAGGCCGCTCTGAACAGGTGTGTTTTGAGGGAGCGCCTAAAACTATGCAAATTGTGGATAGTCCTGATTTCTTGGGGTAGAGCATTCCAGAGGATAGGAGCAGCACGGGAGAAGTCTTGGAGTCGGGAGTGGGAGGTACGGATTAGTGCAGAGGTTAGTCGAAAGTCGTTTGCAGAGCGCAGCGATCGGCTAGGCCGATAGACAGAAATGAGAGAAGAGATGTAAGGGGGTGCCGCACTGTGGAGAGCTTTGTGGGTGAGAACAAGTACTTTGAATTGGATCCTATAATGAATGGGCAGCCAATGTAAGGACTGGCGAAGAGCGGACGCGTCCGAGTACCGATTACCCAGATGGACGATCCTGGCTGCTGCATTGAGTATGGACTGGAGAGGGGATAGTCGAGTGACGGGGAGGCCAATTAATAGAGCGTTGCAGTAATCCAGGCGAGAGTGGATCAATGCAACAGTGAGGGTTTTTGTTGTTTCCATAGTGAGAAAAGGGCGGATTCTAGAGATGTTCTTTAGGTGTAAGTGGCAAGAGCGGGCAAGGGATTGTATATGGGATGTAAAGGAGAGATTGGTGTCAAACATAACACCCAGACAGCGCACCTGCTGCTGGGGTGTTATTGTGGTACCACCCACGGAGAAGGAAATGTCAGATTTAGGGAGGTTAGTAGACGGCGGGAGCAGAAGAAGTTCAGTTTTGGAGAGGTTGAGTTTCAGAGAGAGAGCGGACATGATATTGGAGACTGCGGACAGGCAGTCACTGGCGTTCTGTAGTACAGCGGGGGGTAAGGTCGGGGGAAGACGTGTATAGTTGTGTGTCATCAGCATAAAGATGGTACTGAAAGCCAAATCTGCTGATGGTCTGTCCAATTGGGGCCGTGTAGAGAGAGAAAAGAAGGGGGCCAAGGACTGAGCCCTGAGGTACCCCGACAGCAAGAGGAAGAGGAGATGACGTGGAGCCAGAGAACAAAACACTGAAGGAGCGGTCAGAGAGATAGGAAGAGAACCAGGAGAGTGCAGTGTCCTTAATGCCTAGTGACTGGAGCCTAGAGAGTAGGAGATGGTGGTCAACAGTATCGAAAGCTGCAGATAGGTCAAGAAGAATGAGCAGAGAGTGGTCACCGTTACGTTTTGCTGTCAGAAGGTCATTGGTCACTTTGATGAGTGCAGTTTCAGTCGAATGTAGGGGGCGGAAGCCGGACTGTGAAGGGTCTAGAAGGGAGTGAATGGAGAGGTAACGGGTAAGGCGGGAGTAAACTAGGCGTTCCAAAAGTTTAGAGATGAAGGGGAGATTGGAGACTGGTCTGTAGTTGTTTGTGCAGGATGGGTCGAGAGCAGGTTTCTTTAGTAGTGGAGTAACGATGGCGTGTTTGAAGGAGGATAGGAAAATGCCCGAGGAGAGGGAGAGATTAAAGATTGTAGTTAGGTGGGTTGTGACCACTGGAGAGAGAGACTGGAGGAGATGTGAGGGAATGGGGTCGGTAGTGCATGTAGTCGGACGAGAAGAAGAGAGGAGTCTGGAGACTTCTTCTTCTGTTATGGGATCAAATGTGGAGAGTGAGCCAGGGGAGATGTAGGAAGGGATGGGAGTCACAGCACTTGGTGGTTGGGAGCAGATTTCTTGACGGATATTATCTATTTTTTCTGTAAAGTGGGAGGCCAGGTCATCAGCACAAATGTCTGTGATAGGGGCTTGTGCTTTTGGCCTGAGGAGGGAGTGAAAAGTGTCCAAAAGTTTCTTGGGGTTGTTGGCTAGTGAGGAGATCAGGGTGGTGAAGTAGGTCTGTTTGGCAAGGTGAAGGGCAGCGTTATAGGTTCTTAACATAAATTTGAAGTGGATGAAGTCTTCTGGTGTGCGGGTTTTTCTCCATAGGCGTTCAGCACTCCTGGAGCATCGCTGGAGAAGTTGAGTTTGCGATGTGAGCCAGGGCTCTTTTACTCTGTGTTTGGAGGTTCTGAGGGTGAGGGGAGCTACTTGGTCAAGGGTGCTTCTAAGAGTGTCATTGTAGTGATGAACAGCCAGATTAGGACAGGAAAGAGAGGAGATTGGGGACAGAGATGAGTGTAGGGAATCTGAAAGTGTCTGAGGGTTAATAGCTTGTAGATTTCTGACTGTGTGGTAGGTAGGAATGAGCTGGGGTGGGCGAGGATTTGTGAGCGTGAAGGAGAGAATGTTGTGGTCAGAGAGTGGAAGCGGTGAGTTGTTTAGGTGGGAGATTGAACAGAGCCGGCAGAAGACCAGATCAAGGGTGTTACCGTCCTTATGTGTCTCAGAGGTTGAAAGCTGTGAGAGGCCTAGAGAGGTGGTTAGTGATAGAAGCTGGGATGCAGATGTGGAATTAGGGCTGTTAATGGGGATGTTGAAGTCTCCCAGGATGAGGGTTGGTAGTTCTGAGGACATGAAGTGTGGCAGCCAGGCTGAAAAGTGGTCAAGGAAGAGGGTGGGTGAGCCTGGGGGCCGGTATATGACCGCTACCCTGAGGGAGAGGGGACGGAAGAGCCTGATGGTGTGGACCTCAAAAGAAGGGAATAAGAGTGATGGGACTGGGGGGATGACCTGGAAAGTGCATTGTGGGGACAGGAGTATGCCAACTCCACCACCAGGTCTGTTTGTGGGTCTCGGGGAGTGAGAGAATTGTAAGCCACCGTAGGAAATGGCAGCAGGAGAGACAGTGTCAGAATCCTGGAGGAAGCAATAGAATTAATAAAAGAAGTTACTTATACATACAATAATGTAATAATATATCTCTTTATGAAAAATAAATATATACCACCCCTTGAAAATTGGATGGCAGACCATCCGGTTAAATAGCCAGAAAAAAAATACAGGATATGGGGGTAAAAAGAACCAGCAGGGTCGTATTTACAAAAAATTATAATAAAGAAATAATAAGGTATAAAAATGTATAGTTTATTTTATTAGGTAATGACACAATAACATAAATTTTTTTTTTTTACATGTGCATGATATAATAAAAGCAGGATCATATAAAACACTGCTGATATAAAAATGGGGCAGCAATATAAGGATAAATATATATAATATAAATAATCCAATTATTAATGGATATAAGGTAGCCAAAGATTAATAATAAAAGGCATTACTTATAAAACCAGGTAGACCGCTCCACTGTGGCATCCAGGTAATTTTTCCCTTCTTATCAGCGGCCATACAGCTGGTCACATTGGAGCAAGGTACACATTGCAGGGCACTACTTTATACTGTGTGTTTTCTATGTATTTGGTATATTTGCACTGTTGCACCTTTGCGTTGTGCATCATTTTATTAGCTATTCACACTCATTTTTTTGTTGCACCTTGTTGTGGTGAATATATATATATATATATATATATATATATATATATATACAGTGGGGCAAAAAAGTATTTAGTCAGTCAGCAATAGTGCAAGTTCCACCACTTAAAAAGATGAGAGGCGTCTGTAATTTACATCATAGGTAGACCTCAACTATGGGAGACAAACTGAGAAAAAAAAATCCAGAAAATCACATTGTCTGTTTTTTTTTCATTTTATTTGCATATTATGGTGGAAAATAAGTATTTGGTCAGAAACAAAATTTCATCTCAATACTTTGTGATATATCCTTTGTTGGCAATGACAGAGGTCAAACATTTTCTGTAAGTCTTCACAAGGTTGCCACACACTGTTGTTGGTATGTTGGCCCATTCCTCCATGCAGATCTCCTCTAGAGCAGTGCTGTTTTTGGCTTTTCGCTTGGCAACACGGACTTTCAACTCCCTCCAAAGGTTTTCTATAGGGTTGAGATCTGGAGACTGGGTAGGCCACTCCAGGACCTTGAAATGCTTCTTACGAAGCCACTCCTTCGTTGCCCTGGCGGTGTGCTTTGGATCATTGTCATGTTGAAAGACCCAGCCACGTTTCATCTTCAATGCCCTTGCTGATGGAAGGAGGTTTGCACTCAAAATCTCACGATACATGGCCCCATTCATTATTTCATGTACCCGGATCAGTCGTCCTGGCCCCTTTGCAGAGAAACAGCCCCAAAGCATGATGTTTCCACCACCATGCTTTACAGTAGGTATGGTGTTTGATGGATGCAACTCAGTATTCTTTTTCCTCCAAACACGACAAGTTGTGTTTCTACCAAACAGTTCCAGTTTGGTTTCATCAGACCATAGGACATTCTCCCAAAACTCCTCTGGATCATCCAAATGCTCTCTAGCAAACTTCAGACGGGCCCGGACATGTACAGGCTTAAGCAGTGGGACACATCTGGCACTGCAGGATCTGAGTCCATGGTGGCGTAGTGTGTTACTTATGGTAGGCCTTGTTACATTGGTCCCAGCTCTCTGCAGTTCATTCACTAGGTCCCCCCGCGTGGTTCTGGGATTTTTGCTCACCGTTCTTGTGATCATTCTGACCCCACGGGGTGGGATTTTGCGTGGAGCACCAGATCGAGGGAGATTATCAGTGGTCTTGTATGTCTTCCATTTTCTAATTATTGCTCCCACAGTTGATTTCTTCACTCCAAGCTGGTTGGCTATTGCAGATTCAGTCTCCCCAGCCTGGTGCAGGGCTACAATTTTGTTTCTGGTGTCCTTTGACAGCTCTTTGGTCTTCACCATAGTGGAGTTTGGAGTCAGACTGTTTGAGGGTGTGCACAGGTGTCTTTTTATACTGATAACAAGTTTAAACAGGTGCCATTACTACAGGTAATGAGTGGAGGAAAGAGGAGACTCTTAAAGAAGAAGTTACAGGTCTGTGAGAGCCAGAAATCTTGATTGCTTGTTTCTGACCAAATACTTATTTTCCACCATAATATGCAAATAAAATGAAAAAAAAACAGACAATGTGATTTTCTGGATTTTTTTTTTCTCAGTTTGTCTCCCATATTTGAGGTCTACCTATGATGTAAATTACAGACGCCTCTCATCTTTTTAAGTGGTGGAACTTGCACTATTGCTGACTGACTAAATACTTTTTTTCCCCACTGTATATGTACTTTTAGGACTTCATTATTTTTTATTGTGTTTTTGCATCCTGGAAAATTTCTCTACCTGGTTTTATAAGTAATGCCTTTTATTATTAATCTGGGGCAAAACAGGCAGAAGGAGTTGTCATCATGGCGAAGTTAGGCCAGGAAGAAGCTGGCAAGCAGTCTCGGACGGTTCGGTGCAGACGTGTGCCGTACAGAAGCGTCAGCAAAGTAGGGAGAGCTGAGGAAACAAGTGAAGTTGAATTTGTATCCCATGGCGTGCCAACTGTGGATATTATGTGTGAAGTCCCAAGTAAAGAAAACGTTCAAGTTATTCTGGACTGTGTCTCCATTACTGGGGGTCGCCTGGAAGAGGGGCCTTCGCCACCTGGGAAGTGCCCGGGGGATCTGAATCTGGAGATGGAGGTGCGCTGAGCAGTGGATTACAGTTTTCTGTGAGGGAAGCTCGGGACACAGATGATTCAGGCTGTGTGCACACGCTGCGGATTCTGCTGCCGTTCCGCAGCGGATATGGCCGCTGCGGATCCGCAGCAGTTTCTGCTGCGGTGTACAGTACCATAATATCCTATGGATATTAAAAATCGCAGTGCAGACGGTGTGGATTTTTCCGCGCGGTTTTCCTGCGGTTTCTAAACCGCAGAAAGAATTGACAGGTTTCTAAACCGCAGAAAGAATTGACATGTCAATTCTTTCTGCGGATTCCGCTGCGGTTTGCCATCTCCTCCATTGTAGAGGTGATAAACCGCAGGCCATTCCGCAGGTAAAACCGCAGGTCTTTTACAAAATCCGCGCTGCCAAATCCGCAGAGCATTCCGCAGCGTGTGCACATACCCTAAGTGTCTCTGGCCATGACTACAGTCCTGGCCTCCCCTTACACATACATGTCTCCATCCACCTGTTGGTCACAAAGGATACTTCAGCACATTCATGTCTCCCTCCACCTACTGGTCACAAAGGATACAGCAGCACATACATGTCTCCCTCCACCTACTGGTCACAAAGGATACTGCATCACATTCGTGTCTCCCTCCACCTGCTGGTCACAAAGGATACTTCTGCACACTCATGTCTCCCTCCACCTACTGGTCACAAAGGATACTGCACCACATACTTGTCTCCATCCACCTGCTGGTCACAAAGGATACTGCACTACATACATTTCTGCATCCACCTACTGGTCACAAATGATACTGCAGCACATACATGTCTCCCTCCACCTACTGGTCACAAAGGATATTGCACAAAAAGCAAGAAAAACAAAATCCAAAATGGCAATATCTGGCTTCAATACTTCAAAGACCTTTACAAAGACATCCCAAAGTAAGAACTAAACCATTAACAGAAAAACATAATGGAAAAACTAAAGGCAATGGAGGAAAAAGTTAAACATTTCCAAAACCCACTGGATACACCAATCACACTACAGGAAGTTACAGAGAGAATCTCTTCCATAAGGTGTAGAAAAGTCAGTGGCCAGGATGGAATCCCACCAGAAATGCTGAAATACAGCCCACCGGAAATACAGGCAGCAATGGTTAAACTGTTTAAAGGGAACCTCTCATCCCCCAGGGCGTTTTTCAGTTAAAGAGCCACCTTCAGCAGCACTAAGACTGCATTCTGTGAAGGTGGCTCTTCATTTTCTGACCCCTAGTAACGCTGAAATATTGACTTTTATAACTAGCTCCTCGTACCTGTAATGTATCCCATAGGTATGGTGTGTCCCCCTGTATCAGCCGCCTACCATCCGTTCATCATGCCTGTCCTGTGTCTGGGCGCACTCTTGTCAATGGGTGAGATAAGGCCTTGGTTCCAGGTATGAGGGAAGTAGCCAGCACACAGCGCGGAACCTATCACCCCCCAGGGCGTTTATCAGCTAAAGAGCCACCTTCAGCAGCACTAAAGCTGCACTCTGTGAAGGTGGCTCTTCTTTTTCTGACCACTAGTAAAGCTGAAATATCGACTTTTAAAACTAGCGGGGCGGGATCTGGGGCCTCCACAACACGCAGGCGCAATAGCCTGATGTCGGTTCTCGGGCAGCGCGCACTGCGCATTCCCGAGAACTCTTGTCACAGCGCAGGCGCCGGCATTCAAAACAGGAGGATGCAGCGACACAAAGGGGCATCATGATGGACGGATGGTGGGCGGCGCCCAGACGCAGGACAGGCATGATGGACGGCTGGCAGACGGCTGATACAGGGGGACACATCATACCTATAGGACACATTACAGGTATGAGGAGCTAGTTATAAAAGTCGATATTTCAGCTTTACTAATGGTCAGAAAAAGAAGAGCCACCTTCACAGAGTGCAGCTTTAGTGCTGCTGAAGGTGGCTCTTTAGCTGATAAACGCCCTGGGGGGTGATAGGTTCCGCGCTGTGTGCTGGCTACTTCCCTCGTACCTGGAACCAAGGCCTCATCTCACCCATTGACAAGAGTGGGGACAGGCACAACCCTGCAAACTACAGAGGAATATGTGTCAGCAGTAACCTGGGGAAACTATTCAACAGCATCCTGAACAAAACGATCCTTAATCTACTCACCGAGCATAACGTCCTCAGCAAAAGCCAAGTAGGGTTCATGCCAAACCACCGCACTACCGACCATATCTACAACCTGCACGGCCTCATTCAGAGTCACGTCTATAACACAAAGCACGGGAAGATGTACACTTGGTTTGTGGATTTTAAAAAGGCTTTTGACTCAGTGTGGCACCCAGGCCTGTTACTGAAACTGCTGAAGAGCAGAGTAGGAGGAAATACCTATGATGTAATCAAAAGCTGCTACACCGAGAATGGCTGCAGCGTGAGTGTGAACGGTAGAAGAACGGCTGGTTTCCAGCAGAACCATGGAGTCAGACAGGGCTGCACCCTAAGTCCATCGCTCATCAATATTTGCATCAATGAACTGGCCACCGCTTTGGAATCTTCCACGGCACCAGGTCTCACACTCCATTACGCCCAGGTGAAATTTTTGCTGTATGCAGATGACCTTCTGGTGCTGTCACCAACTGAGAAAGGTGGCCAAGAAAATCTGAAATTCTTGGAGAAATTCAGCTCCTCATGGGCACTACCCATCAATGCAAAGAAAACCAACATCATAGTGTTCCAGATGAGAACGCCAATATCAAACCAGCTCCTTCCATTCATGCTAAACAACTGCGTTCTTCGAGAAATGGACAATACATGTACCTGGGCCAGGAAGTTCACCAGTCAAGGAGCTTTAAACAAGCCATAGAGACCCTAAAGGACAATGCCTGCAAAACCTTCTATGCCATCCGAAGGAAACTCTACCATCTGAAGCCGCCAGTGAGGGTCCAGCTAAAAATCTTCAATGCCATAATCACCCCAATCCTCCTGTACAGCAGTGAAGTCCGGGGCCCTCACCCATACCCAGACTGGTCAAAGTGGGATTCCAGTCCAACAGAAATATTCCACCTGGAATTCTGTAAACACCTTCTCCAAGTCCATCGGAGCACCACCATCAGTGCCTGTTGGGCTGAGCTGGGGAGATTCTCACTGCATCTAGCAGTCCTGAAGAGGGTGCTTTCCTTCCAGGTTCACCTACAGAGTAGCAATCCAAGCTCCCATCATCATAAAACCATGCTACATATAGGTGGTCCCCACAAACTAGGACCCCCCGGAACAGCTCATCCAAACCCATCCTGACCGAACAGTCAACCAAAACAAACTGACAAAAGCCATTATCAGGAAGATGGTAGACGAGGGACAGGAGTGGTACGTCAGTGGCTGGAAGAACGAGATCAGCAGCTCTCAGAAACTGACCATGTACCAATGTACCAGAGTCTACAGAGAGACTACAGACTGGCCTCATACCTGGAGAAACTCCTGGACCCCAGAGACCAACAGATCCTGAGCCGCTATAGAATCAGTGCCCACAATCTGGCCATCGAATCCGAGTGACAAAGGCAGAGCTACAAGCCCAGGGAGGAAAGACTGTGCCAACACTGTGACCAGCAGGCCCTGGAGGATGAGACCCACTTCCTGATACACTGCACAAAATACTTAGAAGTGAGGGACACTCACCTCTGGAGGCTATCCGATCTCTTCCCGGATTTCAGCAACATGAAGGATGAAGAGAAAACATATATCCTGTTGGGGAAAGAAGAAAGCGTGGTGGAGATAGCAGCGCAGTATGTGAGCACGTGCCATAGGCTGCGAGAAAGACAACCATGATATGCCATGCACTTCCTTAGCCCCCATCCTGTGCCCCTACATCATACCTCTCAACTTTTGAAGAAGGGAAAGAGGGACAAAGGCTGCGTCGTGCTCGGCGCGACACAGCAAATTTTAGGCCACGCCCCAACCACACCCATTTCACAACTAGTCATACCCATGTCCACGCCCCAATCGCACCCATTTAGCACTGCTGATCACACTGACTGGTACTGAGGGCACAGTGGCTGGCATTATGGGCACAGTGGCTGGTACTGTGGGCACACTGACTGGTACTGAGGAAAAGAAAGAAAACAGAGAGAGAGAAAAAAGAAAACAGAGCGAGAAAGAAAGGAGATAGAAAGAAAAGAGAGAGAAAGAAGAAAGAACAGAGAAAGAAGAAAGAACAGAGAGAGAAAGAAAGAGGGGAAAGAAAGAACAGAGAGAGAACGAACAGAGAGATACAAAGAGCAAGGAAGAACAGAGAGAAAAAAGAGGGGAAAGAAAGAAAGAACAGAGAGAAAAATAAGAAAGAACAGAGAGAGAAAGAAAGAGGAGAAAGAAAGAACAGAGGGAGAGAGAACAGATAGAAAGAAAGAACAGAGAGAGAAAGAGAAAGGAATAACAGAGAGAAAGAATTAGTGGAAAGAAAGAACAGAGAGCAAAAGAAAGAATAGAGAGAGATAAAGAAAGGGGAAAGAAAGAAAGAATAGAGAGAAAGAAAGAGGGGAAAGAAAGAGCAGAGCAAAAGAAAGAAAGAACAGAGAAATAAAGAGGGGACAGAAAAAAAAGAACAGAGAGAGAGTGAAAGAAAGAGGGGAAAGAACAGAGAGAGAATGAAAGAGGGGAAGGAAAAAAAGAAAAAAAGAAAGGGGAAAGAAGGAACAGAGAGAGAAAACAGATAGAAAGAACAGAGAGAGAAAGAACAGAGAGAGAGAGAAAGAGAAAGGAAGAACAGAGAGGAAGAAAGAGGGGAAAGAAAGAAAAAAAGAAAGAGAACAGAGAGAGAGAAAGAAAGGGGAAAGAAAGAACAGAGAGAAAGAAAGAAAAAAAGAAAGAAAAAGGGGAAAGAAAAAAAGAAAGAACAGAGAGAGAAAGAAAGAAAAAACAGAGAAAGAAAGAGAGGAAAGAAAGAAAGAAAGAACAGAAAAAAGAGAAAGAAAGAGAAAAAGAAAGAATAGAGAGAGAAAGAAAGAGGGGACAGAAAAAAAAGAACAGAGGGAGAGCGAAGGAAAGAAAGAAGGGAAAGAAAGAAAGAACAGAGAAAGAAAGAACGGAGAGAAAGAAAGAAAGAAAGAGGGGAAAGAAAGAACAGAGAGGTAGAGAGAAAGAAAGAGGGGCTTGCTGATACAATCGTTGAATTTGGGGCGGTTTCTTCAGGGTCTGGCTCTCAATATTCCGACAATGAACTGTATTGATAGGGTTTGGAATACGGCCAAGAAACTACTTGTTATACATGGGGTTAAGAGACATGCCCTGATCTGGAGAAACTCGACTTGTGCAGAGCTCAGTAAATTAGAGGGCTTTGAGCTGTGGGAGAGGAGAGGCCTTAAATTAATATCGCAACTTTATTCGGACGGGGAACTTCGATCTTTTGAGGATCTCAAACAGACATTTTCCATTCCTAATGCAAGATTTTTTCAATATTTGCAGCTACGGCATGCTTGTGAACCACAACATCGACTCACCTGCTTAATAGATGTGTGACAGAACCCCTTTGTTGGATAGACTAGTGATGGGAGGGGGATCAAGAGGCATTATATCCATGATATATGCAGAGATGTCAGAAAGGAGAGTGGCAAATCTGGAAGTTTTGAAGACTAAATTGCAGGCTGATGTGGGAGACTTAACAGACAATGAGTGAGAAGATATATTGCAAGAAGTCACGAAAGCGTCGGTTAGTGAGGTGCAGAGTGTCACATCTTTTTTTTTTGCTTCAACAGGTGTATCAAACCCCTGTACGCTTGTTGAGAATGGGTTATGCTAGAGAGGCTGATTGTTGGAAATGTGGTATGTGTTAAGGACGGCGGAATGCACTAAATATTAAATAACGTAAAGTGCGTTCGCCGCCCGAGGTCCACAGTGCAGAAGGTGTTAACACTGCTGCTAGATAATGACGGACATACAATATGGCGGTATAATGCACGCGGGTTGAAAGTCACCCAGGTGCGCTGAGCGATCTCTGTTTATTCACAGAGACGCTTAAGTGCTAAACACAAAAGGCTGAGCCTGTTAACATCACAGGTCTCAGAGAAGTGCACGTACGATATATGGTCACAGGAGCTGGGCCCTAGGCAGAGGGTTAGAGTCCGTCTAGACCTACCGTACGTGCGGCGTCGCTACTGCGGACGCCAAGAGGAGCTGCAGACTGCAGCGCGGCGACAGACACTGCCGCTAATCGACAGTGCCCGGTAGCAGGCGCACTGTCGGACGCTAGCACTGTGGAGGATGCTATTGTGGCTGTAGCTTGCCACTGGCTGGCGCTGACTCTAAACCTAAGTCCCTATACACACTCGTAATATCAGAGGGAGGGGCTCTTAATGAGTCATTCACACAGTTAGCCACTAGAGTCTATACTAGCGCATGGAAGAGCGGCCATGCAAACCTTTTATAGCTGGGACCTTCCGGAAGCTTCAAAATCCCTGAGATGGACCAATCAGATCACGAGAAGGACCTGGGCATGTGACTCCCGATCTCCAATGGGAGATCGTCTCGTGAGCATGCCCAGTAGAGCGACGGGAGGACTTAGCCTCTGGAGTGGCTTGTTGCTGAGCAGCCTGCGATGCTATTGCTGGCCCAGAGGTAGCAGCAACAGCCAGACCCACAGAGCTGATCTGAGCAGAGCGTCTGGGACGCCAGGATTGCTGTGCAGGCTCCTGAGCGGTCGGTGGAGAATGGGTGACTGCTGAATGAAAGGCTCTGGATTCCTGCTGTGCAGCTGTAGGAACCCGACACCTAACAGTATGCTAAATGCAGAATTGATTCACCTAACCTGGAACTGTCCCTGGCTATGTAGATTTTGGGGAGATGTGGTTGACTTACTTATCAGTGTTTATCAATGTCATATGGTACTCGACCCTAAAATGGCCCTTTTGGGTCAGGTGGCGAACATGACACTTTCGGAGGGGCACCAGTTGGTAATCTCACGTTTACTATATCAAGCTCGTAAGAGGGTGGCGGCTCATTGGCGGGGATCCTCTGTACCAACAATCACCGAGGTCACTAATGCAGTCAATAACACTATTGATATGGAAAAGTATGTATATCAAAAGCGGCGGACAATTAAGAAGTGGGAAGATATGTGGGCGCCCTGGTTGGATACTCCTGGGTTGACACCTTCTGCTTTAACATGGCTGAGAGCACTGAGGAGGATGTAATGAGATCCTTAGATCCGCATTACACTATGGTGAATGTTACTGCAGAGGTGGCTCTTGAGGTTACACTAACAGCCCGGGATTTGGAACAGACATTACAGGAGTTAAGAACCCGTTTAGAAATTTTATCATCTGCAATGGAGAATTGTGGCCGTGAGGAGACTAAATACACCAGGAGAGAGAGAGAAGCTGTTGTTGGGTGGGTGGTGGGACTATGGGGAACTTTATGGGTTTCTAGTCTGTTTATGTAATATGCTGTTCAGGAATTATTATCCTGTGTTTGATTACATGTCGTCTGGATTTTGAAAATGTTCAATCAAAACTTACCTGACCAAAAAAAAAAAAGAAAGACAGAGGCGAAATAAAGAAAGAACAGAGACAGACAGAGAAAGAACAGAGAGAGATGAAGAAAGAAAGAAGTAAAGAAAGACAGAGAAAGAACAGAGAGAAAGAAAGAAAGAGGTGAAAGAAAGAGAACAGAAAGAAAGAAAGAAACAAACAAAGAAACAAAGAAAGAAGGGAAAGAAAAGAGAGAGAGAAAGAACAGAGAGAGAGAGAGAAAGAACAGAGAGAAAGAAAGATTAGAGAGAGAAAGAAAGAAACAGAGAGAGAAAGAAAGAACAGAGAAAGAAAGAAACAGAGAGAGAGAAAGAAAGAAAGATTCTATAAAGATACTATAGCATCCCGGCTCCCATTGTAATGCCCACCTGAGCCTCCCAGTGTAGGACATATCATGATCCGCTCATATGGCCGGCATCCCCAATTCCAAGGCGATCCTGCTGTCCGCACTGTCGGAGGAGGACATGGTGACGGATCGGAAGCATTCCCTGAAGTGCCTCCATGTTTCCTTCACAATCTCCTCATGAAATTACCTCCTTTCCGGTCAGCTTCCAGCACATCACTTCCAGCGGACCATTTTAAAGTGCTCCTCGGGGCTCCGCCATGAACTCCTGTGTCCGTGGGAAAAGTAAGCTCCCAGCCGGGACAGCGGGGCAGACTCTCAAAATCGGGACTGGATCCAGGACGGTTGGGAGGTATGACTGCTCCCCACCAAACACCTTGTACACACACGGCCCCGCACACCTCATACACACACGGTTCCGCTTTGTATGCCTTGTACACACGACCCTGCTCTGTACACCTTGCACACACATGGCTCCACTCAGTACACACATGGCTCTACTCCGTCACCATGTCCGCACTGTCGGAGGAGGACATGGTGACGGATCTGAAGCATTCCCTGAAGTGCCTCCATGTTTCCTTCACAATCTCCTCATGAAATTACCTCCTTTCCGGTCAGCTTCCAGCACATCACTTCCAGTGGACCATCATGTGCGAGTTTTAAAGTGCTCCTCGGGGCTCTGCCATGAACGCCTGTGTCCGTGGGAAAAGTAAGCTCCCAGCCGGGACAGCGGGGCAGACTCTCAAAATCGGGACTGGATCCAGGACGGTTGGGAGGTATGACTGCTCCCCACCAAACACCTTGTACACACACGGCCCCGCACACCTCATACACACACGGTTCCGCTTTGTATGCCTTGTACACATGACCCTGCTCTGTACACCTTGCACACACATGGCTCCACTTAGTACACACATGGCTCTACTCCGTAAACATCGTACACACGGCTCCGCTTCGTACACCTCACACACACACGGCTCCGCTCCGCACACCTCGCACACACACATGGCTCCACTCAGTAAACACATGGCTCTACTCCGTAAACATCGTACACACACGGCTCTGCTTCGTACACCTCACACACACACGGCTCCGCTCCGCACACCTCGCACACACACAGCTCCACTCAATACACATGGCTCAGCTCTGTACACTTTGTACACACAGGGATCCGTTTCGTACACCCCGTACACACGCGGCTTCGCTCCATACACTGAGTACACACATGGTTCCGCTCCATACACCTTGTACACACACGGCTCTGCCTCGTACACACACGGCTCTGCTCCATACACCTCGTACACACACAGCTCCACTCCGTACACCTCGTACACATGCGGCTCCGCTCTGTACACCTCGTACACACACGGCTCTGCTCCATACACCTCGTACACACACAGCTCTGCTCCGCACACCTCGTACACACACAGCTCCGCTCCGTCCAAAATTGTACACACAGCTCCACTCCATCCAAAATTGTACACACAGCTCTGCTACATCCACCCTGTAAACCCCTCCTGACCCCACACATAAACTTCATCCAGCACCATGACAACCAGCACAGCATACACTGAGGCCCCTGATCATGTGACCCCTGACTCCTCCCCTCCTGTGACCTCATCACATGTCACAGGTCCTGTGCACAGAAGAGAACAGCCTAGTGACGTCATTGCAGGCTGTGGGAGGCTGCGGTGGGTCTCTCTGGGAGGGCGAGGATGGGTTGCATGGGGGGCGTGCGACTTATCAGTGCAGTGTGGGAAAAATAGACTACCGGGCGGGAAGCGGGTGAGGGTCAAAAATGGGACTGTCCCGCGAGAATCGGGACGGTTGGGAGATATGTGATAGTAGTTTGTGTAGTCTGTTCCATTCCGGATCCAGGTTTTCCATGTGGCTGAAAGACACAGGTTGCTGTGATAAAAGCCCTGCAGGAAAGGGTTAGTATGTTCCGAGTGAGTTGGTGCTTATTGAGTCCTGGCAACTCATGGTGTACACAGAGATGCAAGTCATCCATGGTTACTGGTCTCAAATGTGGACAGTCCTGTGCCAGAAGGTGAACCGGAGGTGGATGATCTGTGCCCGGAAGAAGACTGGCATGTGTAACGATTGCAAAAGGTGGATATGGTGCCCGGCTGTGATCCGGAGGATATCCTGGACTGTGTAGGGCTGTGTGAGTAAATAGACTGTGATACAGTGGTGCAAGACACCCATGGGAACAAGTCAGAGGAGGACTAGCGTGTGTAGTGCCTGCAACATGTAATGCTGTGTGAATAGAGTCTTGGATACGGTGCATAGACACAGTAAAATGAGCGATGCCGTATAATATATATTCTGCAAATGGTGAAATGGATACTAATTATATACACTCAAGTTATATGCCCTTGTGAATTTGCACTTTTATGTGTGAAGATAACACATTAAAAAGACTTTTGTGTTTGAACTTTGTGGGTCACTGCCTCTTCACTGCATAAGGTGCTACTGCTACCTTACATATGGTGGAAAGAATACAGGCAGTGTGAGCTGAGGCATACCCCAAAGAGTGCTGCATGCTGTTGTGCTAGTCTGCTGGAAATATAGAGGAATCTGCACTAATACAGGGTGCAGCGGACCCAAGTAAAATGGCAGCTGCACAGGTGCAATAATACCAAATGAAACAGCCAGCCTACAATCAGGGATTGGCCGTGTGGTACACCAGTGCAGAAGAAATAATCCGCATGTGGCAGTGTTCACACAGGGAATGCAGGGCTTCTGGTTCACAGCCTCTTAGTAACACCATATAGGGGGGGCTGCCCAGTGCCAACTGGAATGCATCCCGTTTGAACAGAGGCCACAGTTTGCAGAACCATTTGGGCCCAACTGCACCCTGAAAGAAATATAAAGTGCACAAAAACATATCAATATATGTAAGGTATTGGTTGATATTAAGGCATTAATACGGAAGCTGGCAAACTGCGTCAACGTTCCTTACACTTGCCAGTCCTACTCTAACATGAAAACCTCAAAAAGAGGAAAAAATCCTCCAAAAAATTCAGGCAAAAACCAGACAGGCCTAAATGCACCTGCACTAATACAGGGTGCAGTGGACCCAAGTAAAATGGCAGCTGCACAGGTGCATAAATACCAAATGAAACAGCCAGCCTACAATCAGGGATTGGCAGTGTGTTTGAATTTTGTGGGTCACTGCCTCTTCACTGCATACGGTGCTACCGCTGCCTTACAACTACAGTGAATGATGGCAGTAGCTCAGTGATGCCTACAGTGAATGATGGCAGTTCCTCAGTGATGTCTCCAGTAACTGATAGCAATATTTCAGTGATGCCTCCAGTGAATGATGGCTGTAGCTCTGTGATGCCTCCAGTGAAGGATGGTGGGGGCTTGGTGATGGCTGCAGTGAATGATGGCAATAGCTCAGTGATGCTTCCAGTGAAGGTTGATGGGGGCTCAGTGATGGCTGGAGTGAATGATGGCAGTAGCTCAGTGATGCTTCCAGTGAATGATGGTAGTAGCTCAGTGAACCCTCCAGTGAATGATGACAGTTGCTCAGTGATGCTTCTAGTGAAGGATGATGGGGGCTCGGGAATGGCTGGAGTGAATGATGGAAGTAGCTCAGTGATTCCTACAGTGAATGATGGTGAGGGCTCATGATGTCTCTAGTGAATGATGTCATTAGCTCAGTGATACCTTCAGTGAAAGATGGTGGGGTCTCGATGATATCTACAGTGATTGATGTCAGTAGTTCAGTGACGCCTACAGTGAATCATGGCAGTAGCTTAGTGAGGCCTACAGAGAATGAAGGCAGTGGCTCAATGATGCCTACAGTGAATGATGGCAGAAGCTCAGTGATGACTCCAGTGAATGATGGTGGGGGCTCAGTGATCCCTCCAATGAATGAGTCAGTAGCTCAGTTGATTCCTCCTGTGAAGGATGTCAGTAGCTCAGTGATGCCTCCAGTGAAGGATGGTGGCAGCTCAGTGATGGCTGCAGTGAAGCACAACAGGAGTTTTGTGATGCTCTATAATAGGGACACATCTACTAGTATACAGCTTTCATTGTTCCATCCAACACCCATGTATGTTTGATCCAGATCATTGAGAGTCAAGCATCATGTTTTTTACACTGTACTTTGGATGACAATAATCAATATTTTCTTCATTATCTACTAAACTGTGCCGGACTCATTTAATTCTGTACTTTATCGGATGGGTTTCTATCCGAGCGCTTAAATACCAATGCTCAGGGACTTGTGTGTTTCTTTACATATATTGTAATGTCATTATAACATAATACAAGATTGTAGCTTGCTAGCAGGACCCACGCTCCTCCTGGTATCTGTTGAGTTAGGTGTTTTTCTGTGATATGTCTTTATTGTCTGCACAAGTCCCCTCTAAAATGTTAAGTGCTGTGGTATATGTTGGCGCTATAAACATTATTATTATTACAAAGTGGTATTCATCTTTAAGAGTATTGGGGAGTTTTCTCCATTAAACAATATGAAATATATAGGAAAGACAACTTAGGGAATCCACATCCCTGCATATATGCACGGCACTTGGTCCAATTGTCTCAAATTCTGGATTGGTCATCAAATAACTACAGATGACGAGATATTGAACCTATAGAAGAACCTGGAGTCTATATGCCCCGAAAAAAAGAAACCATTTTATGCAAAAATATCACTTTCTTATAGAGATTACACAAATTACAATACAAACACAGTAAAAATGAGTGTATTATCCCAGGTGGAGAGACACAAGAGGGATGCATCAAGACTAGTTTTTATACATATATAGCACATACTAGTAATTTGATTACCAATTAGTCTTCGTTACATACATAGGAAGTTTGGGGGTTTAAAAATTAGAAGGAAAACCATCAAAAATATCCCTAATAACGGTTGCTAAAAGTCACACGTATGTTGCTGTCAAAAGTGCACGCAACCAAATTATCCAGGAAACTCCCAACATAACTATGGAGGGAAGACAGAAAAATCCATATAGGAAGAAAATATGGTGGTGTCCCTGCGCAAGTGCTTACCCCAAACAAACTCTAGCTAAAACTTCTAAGTAAAGTGCCATCTATAGTGCCATGATATGAAAGTCCTCACCCATGTGGGGTCCTGATGCGCTTCACGGATGCCCGACGCGTTTTGCCCACCATGCTTCCTCGGGGGGGCTGTGTGGTGGCTGCATACAGCACCTGCATCTTTATATAGGGACCACGCATGCGGCTCAATGATTGGTTCACAGAACATGCAGAATAACAATTCTGTAGTATCCCTCTAGATGGCATTGTCTCTTTTTTGGGGATAATAGTGATGATAGGAGGAGGTTTATCTAATAATTTTCAGAAATTAATTCCATTGGTCATATGTATAAAAATAGAAGAATAGGAAAGAAAACCTTATCGGATCCAAAGTAAATCAGTAATTACATACATCAAAAATCATAGTGACTACTTACTTCTGGGTAAATGCCCATCGTTAGACCCAGCAGAGAAGTGAACATGTGGGATGACAGTAAGTGAGTAGTTACAGTAGAAAGGGTTACAGCAGCAGTCCCCCAGCAATACAATACGTATCTGTCCTATGGATGGGAGATAAATGTTATTATGGGATAACCTCTCCCAATTATCCAGTTTGGGAAGAGAGACTCGCTTTGGGCTATATTTAGTAAGGTTTAAATATTAAGACTTAAAAGACTTTCACTGTAATTCAGGAATCTTTGGGACTACATGTGCCTTTATGTTGTGGAACCGAGCAGAGAACTGCTAGTGAGTTGGCTTCACTAAACTGTAAGACACTGCATGGACAATTAGGACCGATGTGAAGCAAGATACAACGGAGCTGGGGAAGCAGGAAGGTACATCAAACAGGCTATCTGGATCAATAGGTCAGCACCTTGAGCAGCATGGAACAGTGTAGCTGGATGTGCTGGACAGCACTTGGAACGTTGTAATTAGATGTGCTGGACAGCACTTGGAACAGTGTAATTAGATGTGCTGGACAGCACTTGGAACAGTGTAGCTGGATGTGCTGGACAGCACTTGGAACAGTGTAGCTGGATGTGCTGGACAGCACTTGGAACAGTGTAATTAGATGTGCTGGACAGCACTTGGAACAGTGTAGCTGGATGTGCTGGACAGCACTTGGAACGTTGTAATTAGATGTGCTGGACAGCACTTGGAACAGTGTAATTAGATGTGCTGGACAGCACTTGGAACAGTGTAGTTGGATGTGCTGGACAGCACTTGGAACAGTGTAATTAGATGTGCTGGACAGCACTTGGAACAGTGTAGTTGGATGTGCTGGACAGCACTTGGAACAGTGTAATTAGATGTGCTGGACAGCACTTGGAACAGTGTAGTTGGATGTGCTGGACAGCACTTGGAACAGTGTAATTAGATGTGCTGGACAGCACTTGGAACAGTGTAGTTGGATGTGCTGGACAGCACTTGGAACAGTGTAGCTGGAAGGCACATGAAACAGAGGAACCTAAAAGAAATCTGTCAACAGGTTTTGCTACGTAATCTGAAGACAGCAAGAGATGGAGGCTGAAACACAGAATTCAGAGATGTGTCATTTTTTTTCAAAGTGCCTGCTGTTGCTTGCAAACTGTGAAGAGTTTATCACTAAGAGTTTAGCATTGCTGGACTGCATTAGTTGTCAAAGCCCCCTCCCCCTGTGCTAAACAGCTCACTGACTATAGACTTTGTACATGGAGAGCCTGGTGTGGGCTGGGCTAGCTTTCTCTGCTCTGCTTTATTCTAAATCTAAAAGCTCTGTATTTTGTCAGAACTGTTGCACCCAGTAAACTAAACAATACATTGTTGGAGTCAGCTTCTCTTTACCTATATTAAGTTGCTCTCAGATGACAAAGCAAATACCTGCTGACACATTCCCTTTAATATGCAGTTTGGTATCTTGATACAGCTGAGCTAAATTTGTGGACTGGCACCTTGGAATGGCAGAGCCCGGTATGCAGAGAGGCACTTTAAGATAGCAGAGTTGATTTGGTGGATAGCACCTTGCAGCAGCAGAGGTTTTGAGGTTATAATAGAGCCTAGTAATCCTTCACGTCTGTGTATGCTGTGTATAGAATACATCATAGCATTTATCAAATCTCCACCCTCCCTCTAGCTCAGAGACAACTGGACTGTACAAACACAGCCTGCAGGCTTTAATTAGTCACATCAAGTTAATTACATTGGCAGCTGTTCCACACTTTAGGAGAGTGCTATGTGACACTGGTACTGTATGTGTGGTGAGGTATGTATCACAGAGATTGCTTTCTTCCATGACCTAGAAACCCATAAGTTTCTCTCCAGCGTGCTATGTGCTGAAGGAGTTAATCAGCCATGTTTACTGGACTGAACCCTGCTATGGTTTATGCTGTCTCATAATATACCAGCAGGTTATTTCTAGCAGCACAGCCTTGTCGACACCAATGCTGGATTTATTTACGTGCTGCAGGGGTCTTTTCGATGTGGCTTTTCTTGAAAGCTTAATGTGTTATTTCACACTTTTATCTGGGCTATATCTACTTTATATAAGCGATTTAACTCTTTATGCACTGCCTGACAGGAATGGTCTACTCATTTGGTTGCTTATGATCAGAGTCTTGTTATTGACTCTTTAATTGTTTTTATTCTATTCTCTGTGTAGCTATTCATCAATAAAGGATTTTTTTTATTGAATTTTGTCTTGTGATCCCACTTTATATAGCTTGTCTTTGTTCTCTGTTATAAGTCCCATGATGTTGGAATAGTAAAAGACTTGCTACATCCTGTCCTACTGGGGTGGGATTTTTCATTATTTTGGAACTTGTGGCAAAAGGGGGCTGCACCAAGTGTATTGTTTAATCCAATATTTGAATGTCTGTCTGGAAATATACTGTTATTTGCTGTAATGTATAGAATGTACAGGTTTCTATATATTTTACTGTTTTCTGTATCTATGGCTCCATCTACTGGCCAAAGTCATAACTGCAGTGTTATTCTATTTTACTTTCGTTTTGCTTTCCTTCCATTCACAATGTATTCTGGGAAAGCTTGCAAAGCACCCTGGTAAGTTTGCAAAGCATTATGGTTTAGTCCAGCCCCCATTTTTCCCTCCAGTCCTCCATTTTCTCTCAAGCCTGCTTCCTGTGAACATCTCATTTCTCTGCTCCCCTTGTGTCAGCATCGCTGGTATGTAAACATGCCTCCTGTATATAATCCCTATCTCATATTAGTCAGCTTAGTTAGCTCCCTTGGTCAGCTAGTAGTGCAGATATGTATGTTATGTATATATGTATTCCTATGAACCCATTACTGATTGAATTTATGTTTTATTGTAGTTTCACCACATCAATATACCCTACATTCAATAAAGCACAGATTCAACTACAGTCTACCTTATTGGACCCCGGTATAGCGGTTTAGCTGCCTGTTAAGCTACATGAATCCCGGTTCATTTAGTGAGGACATGACAGTGAAGCAGCGGCTCTCCAGCTAGTGGAAATACAGAGAGAAGAGTCTTCCATCTTGCAGGACTGCAGTGAAACAATAGCTATCCAGCTAGTGGGAGCTCAGAGATAAAAGAGTCTTCCATCCTGCAGAGGTCAGTTACACAGTTCCTTCCAGCTAGTGGAATTCAGGGAAAAGACAGCCATTCATCCAGCTTGCAGGAACTAGTGAAACTGCACTCACCCGCCTAGTGAGATTTAAGTCACTGGCTAAAGAGAGACTAATACAGCTACAGCAATCTCTGCACAGCCAAGCATTCCTCCAAGACACCATGTCCCACAAATCACACAGGACAAAATCTGTGCCTTCTGACTCCTCAAAGACTGTATCCATTAGCAGTGTGGTCGCCATTGCCCACGCAAATGCTGAAGCCGCCAAAATGCGAGCAAGCTATGCTGAAGAAGAGATGCAACTTAAATTAGAGAAAGCATGCATTGATAATGAGAAGGTGTGTGTGGATGCCACCTTAGAGAGCCTAGCAGTGAAAAGAGAGGCTGCTGCAGCATTAGCGGAAGCAGAATCACTAGAAGCCGCACACAACCCTGAGCTGCATAGTCATAGCAGTGCGTCAAGTCTGAAGTTGCCACTGCAAGATTCGCCACAACACACATCTCAATATGTAAATGAACTTCCTGATCCAAACTATAACCAAGATCACGACACATCCGGTGAAACGAGTGAGAGTCATCATGAGGCTCAGCTCCAGGAAAACGTGGAGCAAAACAAATCTGCTAATGACTACCTTGCCCCTCGCCAGGAAACCAACGTGAATCATCTTGCTGACACACCACACGTCACACCAAAGCAACATGACACCGGCTGGCTCCACCCTGAGGATATTAACAGGTATGAACGCACCTCACATCACTGTCAGGGTGACCCATCACCAGTATACTCTGCTGACAACCGGTTCACATCAGAATTTGCTAAGCTCATCACACGACGTGATCTGGTTACCAAGGGACTCATGAAATTCACTGACCATGCTGAAACTTACAGAGCTTGGAAAGCTTCCTTCCAAAATGTCACTAGAGACTTGGGGCTACAAAACAGGGAAGAGATAGACCTCTTAGTCAAATACCTGGGAGAAGAGTCGGTCAAACACACAGTAAGGATCAGAGACATTAACATAAATCACCTTCAAATCGGCCTCGAGATCTGGAAGAGGCTGGATGAGTGTTACGGCTCAGCAGAGGTCATAGAGAGAGCCTTGTTCAAAAGAATTGATGACTTTCCTAAAATATCTAACAAAGGTCTCCCAAAACTTAGAGAGCTAGGTGACCTGCTACAAGAGGTCCTAGTTGCCAAATGTGAAGATGACCTACAAGGACTTGCATACCTTGACATAGCCAAAGGTGTTAACCCTATAGTCCAAAAGTTGCCCTACAATCTACAGGAGAGGTGGCTCACATGTGGTTCCATGTACAAATACAAATACAGTGTTTCATTCCCTCCTTTCTCCGTTTTTGTAGACTTTATACACAAACAAGCGACAATCAGAAATGATCCCAGCTTTGACTTTGCAATGTCATATGCCGTACCACCACCAGCTGCAAACCCATGCAGAACATCTGTGGCAGTGCACAAGACTTATGTTTCTTCTCCAAGTTCCAATTAAGGTCTGCTGGCCGCTCTCAATCAGAGACAAAGGCGCAGGACCGTGACAAGCAGTGCTCGCTTCATCAGAAGCCTCATCCCCTCCTGAAATGCAGAGCCTTCAGAGGAAAATCGCAGAAGCTTCCTGAAAGAGAATGGTATCTGCTACAAGTGCTGCTCATCCACAACTCATCTCGCCAAGGATTGTTAGGTCAGTGTACAATGCACAAAATGTGGCACCACAGATCATAACACTGCCCTACACCCTTGCCCAGCTCCATGGAGTGCACAAAACACGCCAGCTGACTGAGTATGGCGGGGAGGAAATAAGCACTGATGCAGCTACACCAGAGATCACTTCACAATGTACTGAAGTCTGTAAAGGGACAATAGACAGAATGCCTTGTTCTAAAATATGCCTCGTCTGAGTGTATATAAACGGTCATAGAGACAAAGCTGTGAGACTGTATGCTATCTTGGATGATCAAAGTAATCGATCCCTGGCTAGATCAACATTCTTTGACCTATTCAACATCAAAGGACCAAGCACTCCTCACTCATTAAAGACATGTGCAGGTACTGTGACAACAGCAGGCAGGAAAGCTACTGACCACTAAATTGAGTCCTTAGATGGACAATTCTGCCTACCACTATCTACAATCATCGAGTGTAATCAGATCCCAGACAACAGATCTGAAATCCCTACACCAGATGTGTAGACGTTTTCCAGACACCTTTGAACTAAAGAGAGAGGACTCAGGTGCTGAAATCCACCCTCAGGTGTCTGCACTTCATACAATGACTCCAGCTACTCTCCTCACCCAGAAAACAGGACTATCCAGTGCCCCTCCAGGAAGATTCAACACTAAGGACCTCTACAAGCACCAATGGAGACAGGTACAAAGTCTTGCCAATACATTCTGGGACAGATGGCGCAAACAGTATTTGTCTACCCTGCAGCCATGGACAAAGTGGCAATCTACCAGGCCTAATCTGAGGATTGGTGACCTCATCCTTGTGAAAGACTGTCAGGCCCATCGAAACCAGTGGCCACTTGGACTAGTGACTGCAACATTCCCGAGCAAGGATGGCAACGTCCGCAAAGTTGAACTTAGGATGACCAGAGGGAATGAACTTAAGACATTCTCCAGACCAGTAACTGAGCTGGTCTTATTGTTGTCTTCGGAGAATAAGAATAGTGACATCGGTTTGATGTCAGATGGGGAGTGTTCTGTCTCTGACATTTAATCCAATATTTGAATGTCTGTTTGGAAATATACTGTTATTTGCTGTAATGTATAGAATGTACAGGTTTCTATATATTTTACTATTTTCTGTATCTTTGGCTCCATCTACTGACCAAAGTCATAACTGCAGTGTTATTCTATTTTACTTTCGTTTTTCTTTCCCTCCATTCACAATGTATTCTGGGAAAGCTTGCAAAGCACCCTGGTAAGTTTGCAAAGCATTAAGGTTTAGTCCAGCCCCCATTTTTCCCTCCAGTCCTCCATTTTCTCTCAAGCCTGCTTCCTGTGAACATCTCAATTCTCTGCTCCCCTTGTGTCAGCATCGCTGGTAAGTAAACATGCTTCCTGTATATAATTCCTATCTCATATTAGCCAGCTTAGTTAGCTCCCTTGGTCAGCTAGTAGTGCAGATATGTATGTTATGTGTATATGTATTCCTATGAACCCATTACTGATTGTATTTATATGTTTTGTTGTAGTTTCACCACATCAATATCTTTTCCAATCTCTGCTCTGAATCCATTCCTGTGTGTCTCCATTCAATGTCAGCAAGCAGTTAATCCTGAATGCTATCTGTGTTTTCAACTATGCAAGCTTATATCTGGTAACAAGGTTTTCCAATCTCTGCTCTGAATCCACTCCTGTGTGTGTCTCCATTCAATGTCAGCAAGCAGTTAATCCTGAATGCTATCTGTGTTTTCAACTATGCAAGCTTATATCTGGTAACCAGCTTTTCCAATCTCTGCTCTGAATCCACTCCTGTGTGTGTCTCCATTCAATGTCAGCAAGCAGTTAATCCTGAATGCTATCTGTGTTTTCAACTATGCAAGCTTATATCTGGTATATAGTTTTTTCAACTTACTCTGCTTATCCCCTTATGTTGTGAGGTCAAGAAACTTTTCAATGTGCTTTATGATCCATGTAGTGCTGGACATGGGTTTATTTGATCACATTTTATTGGGTCCTGGTGTCTCAATTTAGTGTGATTGATTAACGAGAAGAGAGAGAGCAAAAAAAAAAAAATCTTAGCCTTAACCTCCTATATATTCAGACATAGCTAGGGGGAGCATTTATGCACATGTAATCTAAGTACATGTATCAAAGTACTACTGGCAGTTATAACATGGCAGCTAGACAGGGCAGGAGACAGGTAATAAATGTATATACATCTACTCCCTGTACATTTGGAGTACATCAAATATATACGATATGCATTTGTGTAATTTATATCCTGGCCGCTACATTCACACACATCCACCGCCCTGTCATTAACTCTCTACACTCCATCCATATCGGCCCCTCGCTCCTTTCCTCTCCTATGTATAGCACTCACGCTCTTTTTACATTGTTAAATTGCACAGATCCAGTCAGTCCCACCATTCAACATAAGAGACACTCTCACAAATCACTTAACCATCTGCTCACTCTTTCTATCCTCCTTCTCCTAGTCGCAGGAGACATTGCTCCCAACCCTGGTCCCCCATGTTATAGAAAGTCAAACCCACCCCGACTGCTACACTCAGAAACCCCTCTAATCTTATTAATAGTACCTGCATGCCATCTGTCTCTCTTAATTGTGCACTTTGGAATTCTCGCTCAGTGTGTAACAAACTCCTTCATCCATAACTTCTTCCTTTCTAATTCTCTTAACCTCCTGGCTCTTACTGAAACCTGGATCCAGCAGTCAGACACTACCGCTGCTGCTGCTCTTTCATACGGGGGGCTACACTTCTCTCATACCCCAAGATCAGACAATAGAGCAGGTGGCGGTGTTGGTCTGCTCCTATCACCAAAATGTACATTTCAGGTTATCCCTCAACTACCCTCACTAGTCTTCCCTTCTTTTGAGGTCCATGCCGTCAGACTCTACACCCCCTTCTCCTTGCAAGTGGCGGTGGTATATCGTCCTCCCGGCCCCTCCCATCAGTTCCTGGATCATTTTGCCACTTGGCTTCCACATTTTCTCTCCTCTGACATCCCTACCCTCATCATGGGAGATTTCAACATCCCCATTGCTCTTCCCCTCTCACATCTGCTACTCACCTTTTGTCTCTAACCTCCTCATTTGGCCTTTCGCAGCTTACTAATTCTCCAACACATGAAGACGGAAACTCCCTCGACTTGGTCTTCTCTCGGCTTTGTGCAGTGGATGATTTTGCAAACTCCCCTCTCCCGCTCTCTGACCACAATCTTCTTTCATTCTCTATCAAGAACTGCCAGGCTGCTCAGGTCACCCCCACTGTCCAGACTTATAGAAACATACAGGCCATTAACACCCAGAAACTTATGAAGAACTTGCAGTCTTCATTGGCCCCTATCTCCTCCCTCTCATGTCCTGATTCTGCGTTGAAGCATTACAATGAAACACTTCAAAGTGCCCTGGATGAATTGGCACCCCCTATAAATAGAACACCACAACGCAGAAGGCGACAACCCTGGCACACGGTGCAAACACGTTTCCTGCAGCGGTGCTCCAGGTGCGCCGAACGTCTGTGGAGAAAATCCAATCTACACGAAGATTTCATCCATTTTAAGTTTATGCTTAGAACATACAACACTACCCTTCACCTCTCCAAACAAGCCTATTTCAACACCCTCATCACCTCACTGTTCAATAACCCTAAAACTTCTCTTTGACACTTTTCATTCTCTACTCAACCCAAGAGTACAGGCCCCAACCACGGAGCTCCGAGCTGACGATCTGGCCAATTACTTCAAAGAAAAAATTGACCAGATTCGACAGGAAATTATCTCCCAATCACCTCATACCATGCACTGTCCTCCCTCCCCCACTGCATCTAGCTCACTCTCTGATTTTGAACCAGTCACAGAAGAAGTAGTAAGCAGGCTCCTTGCATCTTCTCGCCCAACCACTTGCCCCAGTGACCCATTTCCGCCACATCTCCTCCAGTCCCTTTCCCCTGCTGTCACCCCTCACCTAACTAAAATATTTAACCTCTCTCTCTCTTCTGGTATTTTTCTCTCCTCATTTAAGCATGCCATCATACATCCACTACTTAAAAAACCATTCCTCGACCAAAACTGTGCCGCTAACTATAGACCTGTCTCTAATCTTCCCTTCATCTCTAAACTCCTGGAACGCCTGGTCCACTCCCGTCTTATCCGCTATCTCTCTGATAACTCTCTTCTCAACCCTCTCCAATCCGGTTTCCGCTCTTTACACTCCACTGAAACTGCCCTCACTAAAGTCTCTAATGATCTGCTAACAGCTAAATCAAATGGTCATTACTCCATGCTAATTCTCTTGGATCTCTCTGCAGCATTCGACACTGTGGATCATCAGCTCCTCCTCACTATGCTCCGTTCCATTGGCGTCAAGGACACCGTTCTCTCATGGTTCTCCTCCTATCTCTCCGACAGCTCCATTACTGTATCTTTTGCCGGTTTCCAGTACCATCTCTATGCTGATGACACCCAATTATACGCTTCTTCTCCTGACATCACGCCAGCCTTTCTAGAAAACACCGGCGATTGTCTAAACGCTGTGTCTAATATCATATCCTCACTATATCTGAAACTGAACCTGTCAAAGACTGAACTTCTGGTGTTTCCTCCCTCTACTAATGTACCTATACCCGACATTGCCAATTCTGTGTGTGGTTCCACTATTACACCCCAGCAACAGGCCCGCTGTCTTGGGGTCATACTTGATTCCGAGCTTTCCTTTGCCCCCCACATTCGATCACTGGCTCGCTCTTGTCATCTGCACCTCAAAAACATTTCTAGAATTCGACCTTTTCTTACTTTTGACTCTGCAAAAACTCTTACTATTTCACCTATTTCATTCTCGTCTCGACTATTGTAACTCTCTTCTAATCGGTCTCCCTCTTACCAAACTCTCCCCTATCCAATCTGTCTTGAATGCTGCAGCCAGGATCATATTCCTCACCAATCGTTACACTGATGCCTCTACCTTGTGCCAGTCATTACACTGGCTACCCATCCACTCCAGAATTCAATATAAACTTATTACCCTCACCCACAAAGCCCTCCATAGCTCAGCACCACTTTACATCTCCCTTGTTTCAGTATACCACCCTACCCGCGCCCTCCATTCTGCTGATGACCTGAGGTTAGCATCCTCAATAGTCAGAACCTCCCACTCCCGTCTCTTTACACGTGCCACGCCAATTCTTTGGAATGCACTTCCCAATACAATTAGTCCCCAATCCCCACAATTTTAAGCGTGCCCTGAAAACGCATTTATTCAGACTGGCCTATTGCCTCAACACATTAATCTAATCTATCCCTGTGTGACACAGCCAAAAGTTTTAACATAATCAGATTCCCCGCATCATGTTCCCACATGCGTTATGCATCCATTAGCCCTCTGTGTTTGTACTGTTACACACTTAACATTATCGCTGGTCCATACAATCAGGGCAACTGTTACCACCCACCTTTCGTGTCTACCTCTTTCCTCATAGACTGTAAGCTTGCGAGCAGGGCCCTCTTTCCTCTTGGTATTTGCTACAATCTATGTGATTATTGTTATGCTGTAATGTCTAATGTCTGCACAAATCCCCTCTGAAATGTAAAGTGCTGCGGAATATGTCGGCGCTATAAAAATAAAATTTATTATTATTATTATCAATACACCCTACGTTCAATATAGCACAGATTCAACTACAGTCTCCCTTATTGGACCCCGGTATAGCGGTTTAGCTGCCTGTTAAGCTACATGAATCCTGGTTCATTTAGTGAGGACATGACACCAAGTGTCCCAGACAAAAGCAAGGTCCCTCTGGAAGAGACTCCACCAAAAGCAAAGCTGTGTCCTCACTGGAGAGGGGACACCGTCCGAGTGTCGCTTAGCTAGGGGGCCCACACTCCGTCCGAGTGACACCTAGATAGGGGGCCCACACTGCGTCCCAGTGTCGCCTAGCTAGGGGGCCCACACTCCGTCCGAGTGTCGCCTAGCTAGGGGGCCCACACTCCGTCCGAGTGTCGCCTAGCTAGGAGGCCCATACTCCGTCCGAGTGTCGCCTAGCTAGGGGGCCCAAACTCCATCAGAGAGGCGCCTAGCTAGGGGGCCCACACTCCGTCCGAGTGTCGCCTAGCTAGGGGGCCAACACTCCGTCCGAGTGTCGCCTAGCTAGGGGGCCCACACTCCGTTCGAGTGTCGCCTAGCAAGGGGGCCCACACTCCGTCCGAGTGTCGCCTAGCTAGGGGTCTCACACTCCGTCCGAGTGTCGCCTAGCTAGGGGGACCACACTCCGACCGAGTGTCGCCTAGCTAGGGGGCCCACACTCCGTCCGAGTGTCGCCTAGCAAGGGGGCCCACACTCCGTCCGAGTGTCGCCTAGCTAGGGGGCCCACACTCCGTCCGAGTGTCGCCTAGCTAGGGGGCCCACACTCCGTCCGAGTGTCGTCTAGCTAGCGGGCCCACACTTCGTCCGAGTGTCGCCTAGCTAGGGGGCCCACACTCCGTCCGAGTGTCGCCTAGCTAGGGGGCCCACACTCCGTCCGAGTGTCGCCTAGCTAGGGAGCCCACACTCAGTCCGAATGTCGCCTAGCTAGGGGGCCCACACTCAGTCCGAGTGTCGCCTAGCTAGGGGGCCCACACTCAGTCCGAGTGTCGCCTAGCTAGGGGGTCCACACTCTGTCCGAGTGTCGCCTAGCTAGGGGGCCCACACTCCGTCCGAGTGTCGCCAAGTTAGGGGTCCCACACTCCGTCCGAGTGTCGCCTAGCTACGGGGCCCACACACCGTCCGCGTGTCACCTAGCAAGGGGGCCCACACTCCGTCCGAGTGTCGCCTAGCTAGGGGGCCCACACTCCGTCCGAGTGTCGCCTAGATAGGGGGCCCACACTCCGTCCGAGTGTCGCCTAGCTAGGGGGCCCACACTCCGTCAGAGTGTCGCCTAGCTAGGGGGGCCACACTCCGTCCGAGTGTCGCCTAGCTAGGGGGCCCACACTCCGTTCGAGTGTCGCCTATCTAGGGGGCCCACACTCTGTCCGAGTGTCGCCTAGCTAGGGGGCCCACACTCCGTCCGAGTGTCGCCTAGCTAGGGGGCCCAAACTCCATCAGAGAGGCGCCTAGCTAGGGGGCCCACACTCCGTCAGAGTGTCGCCCAGCTAGGGGGCCCACACTCCGTCCGAGTGTCGCCTAGCTAGGGGGCCAACACTCCGTCCGAGTGTCGCCTAGCTAGGGGGCCCACACTCCGTTCGAGTGTCGCCTAGCAAGGGGGCCCACACTCCGTCCGAGTGTCGCCTAGCTAGGGGGACCACACTCCGTCCGAGTGTCGCCTAGCTAGGAGGCCCATACTCCGTCCGAGTGTCGCCTAGCTAGGGGGCCCAAACTCCATCAGAGAGGCGCCTAGCTAGGGGGCCCACACTCCGTCAGAGTGTCGCCCAGCTAGGGGGCCCACACTCCGTCCGAGTGTCGCCTAGCTAGGGGGCCAACACTCCGTCCGAGTGTCGCCTAGCTAGGGGGCCCACACTCCGTTCGAGTGTCGCCTAGCAAGGGGGCCCACACTCCGTCCGAGTGTCGCCTAGCTAGGGGGCCCACACTCCGTCCGAGTGTCGCCTAGCTAGGGGGACCACACTCCGACCGAGTGTCGCCTAGCTAGGGGGCCCACACTCCGTCCGAGTGTCGCCTAGCAAGGGGGCCCACACTCCGTCCGAGTGTCGCCTAGCTAGGGGGCCCACACTCCGTCCGAGTGTCGCCTAGCTAGGGGGCCCACACTCCGTCCGAGTGTCGTCTAGCTAGCGGGCCCACACTTCGTCCGAGTGTCGCCTAGCTAGGGGGCCCACACTCCGTCCGAGTGTCGCCTAGCTAGGGGGCCCACACTCCGTCCGAGTGTCGCCTAGCTAGGGAGCCCACACTCAGTCCGAATGTCGCCTAGCTAGGGGGCCCACACTCAGTCCGAGTGTCGCCTAGCTAGGGGGCCCACACTCAGTCCGAGTGTCGCCTAGCTAGGGGGTCCACACTCTGTCCGAGTGTCGCCTAGCTAGGGGGCCCACACTCCGTCCGAGTGTCGCCAAGTTAGGGGTCCCACACTCCGTCCGAGTGTCGCCTAGCTACGGGGCCCACACACCGTCCGCGTGTCACCTAGCAAGGGGGCCCACACTCCGTCCGAGTGTCGCCTAGCTAGGGGGCCCACACTCCGTCCGAGTGTCGCCTAGATAGGGGGCCCACACTCCGTCCGAGTGTCGCCTAGCTAGGGGGCCCACACTCCGTCAGAGTGTCGCCTAGCTAGGGGGGCCACACTCCGTCCGAGTGTCGCCTAGCTAGGGGGCCCACACTCCGTTCGAGTGTCGCCTATCTAGGGGGCCCACACTCTGTCCGAGTGTCGCCTAGCTAGGGGGCCCACACTCCGTCCGAGTGTCGCCTAGCTAGGGGGCCCAAACTCCATCAGAGAGGCGCCTAGCTAGGGGGCCCACACTCCGTCCGAGTGTCGCCTAGCTAGGGGGCCAACACTCCGTCCGAGTGTCGCCTAGCTTGGGGGCCCACACTCCGTTCGAGTGTCGCCTAGCAAGGGGGCCCACACTCCGTCCGAGTGTCGCCTAGCTAGGGGGCCCACACTCCGTCCGAGTGTCGCCTAGCTAGGGGGACCACACTCCGACCGAGTGTCGCCTAGCTAGGGGGCCCACACTCCGTCCGAGTGTCGCCTAGCAAGGGGGACCACACTCCGTCCTAGTGTCGCCTAGCTAGGGGGCCCACACTCCGTCCGAGTGTCGCCTAGCTAGGGGGCCCACACTCCGTCCGAGTGTCGTCTAGCTAGCGGGCCCACACTTCGTCCGAGTGTCGCCTAGCTAGGGGGCCCACACTCCGTCCGAGTGTCGCCTAGCTAGGGGGCCAACACTCCGTCCGAGTGTCGCCTAGCTAGGGGGCCCACACTCCGTCCGAGTGTCGCCTAGCTAGGGGGCCCACACTCCGTCCGAGTGTCGCCTAGCTAGGGGGCCCACACTCCGTCCGAGTGTCGCCTAGCTAGGAGGCCCATACTCCGTCCGAGTGTCGCCTAGCTAGGGGGCCCAAACTCCATCAGAGAGGCGCCTAGCTAGGGGGCCCACACTCCGTCAGAGTGTCGCCCAGCTAGGGGGCCCACACTCCGTCCGAGTGTCGCCTAGCTAGGGGGCCAACACTCCGTCCGAGTGTCGCCTAGCTAGGGGGCCCACACTCAGTTCGAGTGTCGCCTAGCAAGGGGGCCCACACTCCGTCCGAGTGTCGCCTAGCTAGGGGGCCCACACTCCGTCCGAGCGTCGCCTAGCTAGGGGGACCACACTCCGACCGAGTGTCGCCTAGCTAGGGGGCCCACACTCCATCCGAGTGTCGCCTAGCTAGGGGGCCCACACTCCGTCCGAGTGTCGCCTAGCTAGGGGGACCACACTCCGACCGAGTGTCACCTAGCTAGGGGGCCCACACTCCGTCCGAGTGTCGCCTAGCAAGGGGGCCCACACTCCGTCCGAGTGTCGCCTAGCTAGGGGGCCCACACTCCGTCCGAGTGTCGCCTAGCTAGGGGGCCCACACTCCGTCCGAGTGTCGTCTAGCTAGCGGGCCCACACTTCGTCCGAGTGTCGCCTAGCTAGGGGGCCCACACTCCGTCCGAGTGTCGCCTAGCTAGGGGGCCCACACTCCGTCCGAGTGTCGCCTAGCTAGGGGGCCCACACTCCATCCGAGTGTCGCCTAGCTAGGGGGCCCACACTCCGTCCGAGTGTCTCCTAGCTAGGGGGCCCACACTCCGTCCGAGTGTCGCCTAGCTAGGGGGCCCACACTCCGTCCGAGTGTCGCCTAGCAAGGGGGCCCACACTCCGTCCGAGTGTTGCCTAGCTAGGGGGCCCACACTCCGTCCAAGTGTCTCCTAGCTAGGGGGCCCACACTCCGTCCGAGTGTCGCCTAGCTAGGGGGCCCAGACTCCGTCCGAGTGTCGCCTAGCTAGGGAGCCCACACTCAGTCCGAATGTCGCCTAGCTAGGGGGCCCACACTCAGTCCGAGTGTCGCCTAGCTAGGGGGCCCACACTCAGTCCGAGTGTCGCCTAGTTAGGGGGTCCACACTCTGTCCGAGTGTCGCCTAGCTAGGGGGCTCACACTCCGTCCGAGTGTCGCCAAGTTAGGGGTCCCACACTCCGTCCGAGTGTCGCCTAGCTACGGGGCCCACACACCGTCCGCGTGTCGCCTAGCTAGGGGGCCCAAACTCCATCAGAGAGGCGCCTAGCTAGGGGGCCCACACTCCGTCCGAGTGTCGCCTAGCTAGGGGGCCCACACTCCGTCCGAGTGTCGCCTAGCTAGGGGGACCACACTCCGACCGAGTGTCGCCTAGCTAGGGGGCCCACACTCAGTCCGAGTGTCGCCTAGCAAGGGGGACCACACTCCGTCCGAGTGTCGCCTAGCTAGGGGGCCCACACTCCGTCCGAGTGTCGCCTAGCTAGGGGGCCCACACTCCGAGTGTCGTCTAGCTAGCGGGCCCACACTTCGTCCGAGTGTCGCCTAGCTAGGGGGCCCACACTCCGTCCGAGTGTCGCCTAGCTAGGGGGACCACACTCCGACCGAGTGTCGCCTAGCTAGGGGGCCCACACTCCATCCGAGTGTCGCCTAGCTAGGGGGCCCACACTCCGTCCGAGTGTCGCCTAGCTAGGGGGACCACACTCCGACTGAGTGTCGCCTAGCTAGGGGGCCCACACTCCGTCCGAGTGTCGCCTAGCAAGGGGGCCCACACTCCGTCCGAGTGTCGCCTAGCTAGGGGGCCCACACTCCGTCCGAGTGTCGCCTAGCTAGGGGGCCCACACTCCGTCCGAGTGTCGTCTAGCTAGCGGGCCCACACTTCGTCCGAGTGTCGCCTAGCTAGGGGGCCCACACTCCGTCCGAGTGTCGCCTAGCTAGGGGGCCCACACTCCGTCCGAGTGTCGCCTAGCTAGGGGGCCCACACTCCATCCGAGTGTCGCCTAGCTAGGGGGCCCACACTCCGTCCGAGTGTCTCCTAGCTAGGGGGCCCACACTCCGTCCGAGTGTCGCCTAGCTAGGGGGCCCACACTCCGTCCGAGTGTCGCCTAGCAAGGGGGCCCACACTCCGTCCGAGTGTCGCCTAGCTAGGGGGCCCACACTCCGTCCAAGTGTCTCCTAGCTAGGGGGCCCACACTCCGTCCGAGTGTCGCCTAGCTAGGGGGCCCAGACTCCGTCCGAGTGTCGCCTAGCTAGGGAGCCCACACTCAGTCCGAATATCGCCTAGCTAGGGGGCCCACACTCAGTCCGAGTGTCGCCTAGCTAGGGGGCCCACACTCAGTCCGAGTGTCGCCTAGCTAGGGGGTCCACACTCTGTCCGAGTGTCGCCTAGCTAGGGGGCTCACACTCCGTCCGAGTGTCGCCAAGTTAGGGGTCCCACACTCCGTCCGAGTGTCGCCTAGCTACGGGGCCCACACACCGTCCGCGTGTCGCCTAGCTAGGGGGCCCAAACTCCATCAGAGAGGCGCCTAGCTAGGGGGCCCACACTCCGTCAGAGTGTCGCCCAGCTAGGGGGCCCACACTCCGTCCGAGTGTCGCCTAGCTAGGGGGCCAACACTCCGTCCAAGTGTCGCCTAGCTAGGGGGCCCACACTCCGTTCGAGTGTCGCCTAGCAAGGGGGCCCACACTCCGTCCGAGTGTCGCCTAGCTAGGGGGCCCACACTCCGTCCGAGTGTCGCCTAGCTAGGGGGACCACACTCCGACCGAGTGTCGCCTAGCTAGGGGGCCCACACTCAGTCCGAGTGTCGCCTAGCAAGGGGGACCACACTCCGTCCGAGTGTCGCCTAGCTAGGGGGCCCACACTCCGTCCGAGTGTCGCCTAGCTAGGGGGCCCACACTCCGAGTGTCGTCTAGCTAGCGGGCCCACACTTCGTCCGAGTGTCGCCTAGCTAGGGGGCCCACACTCCGTCCGAGTGTCGCCTAGCTAGGGGGCCCACACTCCGTCCGAGTGTCGCCTAGCTAGGGGGCCCACACTCCGTCCGAGTGTCGCCTAGCTAGGGGGCCCACACTCCGTCCGAGTGTCTCCTAGCTAGGGGGCCCACACTCCTTACGAGTGTCGCCTAGCTAGGGGGCCCACACTCCGTCCAAGTGTCGCCTAGCAAGGGGGCCCACACTCCGTCCGAGTGTCGCCTAGCTAGGGGGCCCAAACTCCGTCCAAGTGTCTCCTAGCTAGGGGGCCCACACTCCGTCCGAGTGTCGCCTAGCTAGGGGGCCCAGACTCCGTCCGAGTGTCGCCTAGCTAGGGAGCCCACACTCAGTCCGAATGTCACCTAGCTAGGGGGCCCACACTCAGTCCGAGTGTCGCCTAGCTAGGGGGCCCACACTCCATCCGAGTGTCGCCAAGTTAGGGGTCCCACACTCCGTCCGAGTGTCGCCTAGCTACGGGGCCCACACACCGTCCGCGTGTCACCTAGCAAGGGGGCCCACACTCCGTCCAAGTGTCGCCTAGCTAGAGGGCCCACACTCCGTCCGAGTGTCGCCTAGATAGGGGGCCCACACTCCGTCCGAGTGTCGCCTAGCTAGGGGGGCCCATACTCCGTCAGAGTGTCGCCTATCTAGGGGGTCCACACTCCGTCAGAGTGTCGCCTATCTAGGGGGCCCACACTCCGTCCGAGTGTCGCCTATCTAGGGGGACCACACTCCATCCGACTGTCGCCTAGCTAGGGGGCCCACACTCCGTCAGAGTGTCGCATAGCAAGGGGGCCCACACTCCGTCCGAGTGTCGCCTAGCTAGGGGGCCCACACTCCGTCAGAGTGTCGCCTAGCAAGGGGGCCCACACTCCGTCTGCGTGTCGCCTAGCTAGGGGGCCCACACTCCGTCCGAGTGTCGCCTAGCTAGGGGGCCCACACTCCGTCAGAGTGTCGCCTAGGTAGGGGGCCCACACTCCGTCTGAGTGTCGCCTAGCTAGGGGGCCCACACTCTGTCCGAGTGTCACCTAGCTAAGGGGCCCACACTCCGTCAGAGTGTCGCCTAGCTAGGGGGGCCCATACTCCGTCAGAGTGTCGCCTATCTAGGGGGCCCACACTCCGTCAGTGTCGCCTAGCTAGGGGGCCCACACTCCGTCCGAGTGTCGCCTAGCTAGTGGGCCAACACTCCGTCCGAGTGTCGTCTAGCTAGGGGGCCCACACTCCATCCGAGTGTCGTCTAGCTAGGGGTCCCACACTCCGTCCGAGTGTCGCCTAGCTAGAGGGCCCACACTCCGTCCGAGTGTCGCCTTGCTAGGGGGCCCACACTCCGTCCGAGTGTCGCCTTGCTAGGGGGCCCACACTCCGTCCGAGTGTCGCCTAGCTAGGGGGCCCACACTCCGTCCGAGTGTCGCCTAGCTAGGGGGCCCACACTCCGTCAGAGTGTAGCCTCGCTAGGGGGCCCACACTCCGTCCGAGTGTAGCCTAGCTAGGGGTCCCACACTCCGTCCGAGTGTCGCCTAGCCAGGGGGCGCACACTCCGTCCAAGTGTCACCTAGCTAGGGGGCTCACACTCCGTCCGAGTGTCGCCTAGCTAGGGGGCCCACACTCCGTCCGAGTGTCACCTAGCTAGGGGGCCCACACTCCGTCCGAGTGTAGCCTAGCTAGGGGTCCCACACTCCGTCCGAGTGTCGCCTAGCTAGGGGGCCCACACTCCGTCCAAGTGTCGCCTAGCTAGGGGGCCCACACTCCGTCCGAGTGTCACCTAGCTAAGGGGCCCACACTTCGTCCGAGTGTCGCCTAGCTAGGGGTCCCACTCTCCGTCAGAGTGTCGCCTAGCTAGGGGGCCCACACTCCGTAAGAGTGTCGCCTAGCTAGGGGGCCCACACTCCGTAAGAGTGTCGCCTAGCTAGGGGGCCCACACTCCGTAAGAGTGTCGCCTAGCTAGGGGGCCCACACTCCGTCTGAGTGTCGCCTAGCTAGGGGGCCCACACTCTGTCCGAGTGTCGCCTAGCTAGCGGGCCAACACTTCGTCCGAGTGTCGCCTAGCTAGGGGGCCCACACTCCTTCCGAGTGTCGCCTAGCTAGGGGGCCCACACTCCGTCCGAGTGTCACCTAGCTAGGTGGCCCACACTCCGTCCGAGTGTCGCCTAGCTAGGGGGCCAACACTCCGTCCGAGTGTCGCCTAGCTAGGGGGCCCACACTCCGTCCGAGTGTCACCTAGCTAAGGGGCCCACACTCCATCCGAGTGTCGCCTAGCTAAGGGGCCCACACTCCGTCAGAGTGTCGCCTAGCTAGGGGGCCCACACTCCGTCCGAGTGTCACCTAGCTAGGGGGCCCACACTCCGTCCGAGTGTCGCCTAGCTAGGGGGCCCACACTCCGTAAGAGTGTCGCCTAGCTAGTGGGCCAACACTCCGTCCGAGTGTCGCCTAGCTAGGGGGCCCACACTCCGTACGAGTGTCGCCTAGCTAGGGGACCCACACTCCGTACGAGTGTCGCCTAGCTAGGGGGCCCACACTCCGTCCGAGTGTCGCCTAGCTAGGGGGCCCACACTCCGTCCGAGTGTCGCCTAGCTAGGGGGCCCACACTCCGTCTGAGTGTCGCCTAGCTAGGGGGCCCGCACACCGTCCGAGTGTCGCCTAGCATGGGGGCCCACACTCCGTCCGAGTGTCGCCTAGCTAGGGGGCCCACACTCCGTCCGAGTGTCGCCTAGGTAGGGGGCCCACACTCCGTCCGCGTGTCGCCTAGCTAGGGGGCCCACACTCCGTCCGAGTGTCGCCTAGGTAGGGGGCCCACACTCCGTCCGAGTGTCGCCTAGCTAGGGGGCCCACACTCCGTCCGAGTGTCGCCTAGCTAAGGGGCCCACACTCCGTCAGAGTGTCGCCTAGCTAGGGGGGCCCACACTCCGTCAGAGTGTCGCCTATCTAGGGGGCCCACACTCCGTCAGAGTGTCGCCTATCTAGGGGGCCCACACTCCGTCCGAGTGTCGCCTATCTAGGGGGCCCACACTCCGTCCGACTGTCGCCTAGCTAGGGGGCCCACACTCCGTCAGAGTGTCGCATAGCAAGGGGGACCACACTCCGTCCGAGTGTCGCCTAGCTAGGGGGCCCACACTCCGTCCGAGTGTCGCCTAGCAAGGTGGCCCACACTCCGTCATAGTGTCGCCTAGCTAGGGGGCCCACACTCCGTCCGAGTGTCGCCTAGCTAGTGGGCCAACACTCCGTCCGAGTGTCGTCTAGCTAGGGGGCCCACACTCCATCCGAGTGTCGTCTAGCTAGGGGTCCCACACTCCGTCCGAGTGTCGCCTAGCTAGAGGGCCCACACTCCGTCCGAGTGTCGCCTTGCTAGGGGGCCCACACTCCGTCCGAGTGTCGCCTTGCTAGGGGGCACACACTCCGTCCGAGTGTCGCCTAGCTAGGGGGCCCACACTCCGTCCGAGTGTCGCCTAGCTAGGGGGCCCACACTCCGTCCGAGTGTCGCCTCGCTAGGGGGCCCACACTCCGTCCGAGTGTAGCCTAGCTAGGGGTCCCACACTCCGTCCGAGTGTCGCCTAGCTAGGGGGAGCACACTCCGTCCAAGTGTCACCTAGCTAGGGGGCTCACACTCCGTCCGAGTGTCGCCTAGCTAGGGGGCCCACACTCCGTCCGAGTGTCACCTAGCTAGGGGGCCCACACTCCGTCCGAGTGTAGCCTAGCTAGGGGTCCCACACTTCGTCCGAGTGTCGCCTAGCTAGGGGGCCCACACTCCGTCTCAGTGTCGCCTAGCTAGGGGGCCCACACTCCACCAGAGTGTCGCCTAGCTAGGGGGCCCACACTCTGTCCGAGTGTCGCCTAGCTAGTGGGCCAACACTTCGTCCGAGTGTCGCCTAGCTAGGGGGCCCACACTCCTTCCGAGTGTCGTCTAGCTAGGGGGCCCACACTCCGTCCGAGTGTCGCCTAGCTAGGTGGCCCACACTCCGTCCGAGTGTCGCCTAGCTAGGGGGCCAACACTCCGTCCGAGTGTCGCCTTGCTAGGGGGCCCACACTCCGTCCGAGTGTCACCTAGCTAAGGGGCCCACACTCCGTCCGAGTGTCGCCTAGCTAAGGGGCCCACACTCCGTCAGAGTGTCGCCTAGCTAGGGGGCCCACACTCCGTCCGAGTGTCGCCTCGCTAGGGGTCCCACACTCCGTCCGAGTGTAGCCTAGCTAGGGGGCCCACACTCCGTCTGAGTGTCGCCTAGGTAGGGGGCCCACACTCCGTCCAAGTGTCACCTAGCTAGGGGGCCCACACTCCGTCCGAGTGTCGCCTAGGTAGGGGGCCCACACTCCGTCCGAGTGTCGCCTAGCTAGGGGGCCCACACTCCGTCCGAGTGTCGCCTAGCTAGGGGGCCAACACTCCGTCCGAGTGTCGCCTAGCTAGGGGGCCCACACTCCGTCCGAGTGTCGCCTAGCTAGGGGGCCCACACTCCGTCCGAGTGTCGCCTAGCTAGGGGGGCCCACACTCCGTCCGAGTGTCGCCTAGCTAGGAGGCCCATACTCCGTCCGAGTGTCGCCTAGCTAGGGGGCCCAAACTCCATCAGAGAGGCGCCTAGCTAGGGGGCCCACACTCCGTCAGAGTGTCGCCCAGCTAGGGGGCCCACACTCCGTCCGAGTGTCGCCTAGCTAGGGGGCCAACACTCCGTCCGAGTGTCGCCTAGCTAGGGGGCCCACACTCAGTTCGAGTGTCGCCTAGCAAGGGGGCCCACACTCCGTCCGAGTGTCGCCTAGCTAGGGGGCCCACACTCCGTCCGAGTGTCGCCTAGCTAGGGGGACCACACTCCGACCGAGTGTCGCCTAGCTAGGGGGCCCACACTCCATCCGAGTGTCGCCTAGCTAGGGGGCCCACACTCCGTCCGAGTGTCGCCTAGCTAGGGGGACCACACTCCGACCGAGTGTCACCTAGCTAGGGGGCCCACACTCCGTCCGAGTGTCGCCTAGCAAGGGGGCCCACACTCCGTCCGAGTGTCGCCTAGCTAGGGGGCCCACACTCCGTCCGAGTGTCGCCTAGCTAGGGGGCCCACACTCCGTCCGAGTGTCGTCTAGCTAGCGGGCCCACACTTCGTCCGAGTGTCGCCTAGCTAGGGGGCCCACACTCCGTCCGAGTGTCGCCTAGCTAGGGGGCCCACACTCCGTCCGAGTGTCGCCTAGCTAGGGGGCCCACACTCCATCCGAGTGTCGCCTAGCTAGGGGGCCCACACTCCGTCCGAGTGTCTCCTAGCTAGGGGGCCCACACTCCGTCCGAGTGTCGCCTAGCTAGGGGGCCCACACTCCGTCCGAGTGTCGCCTAGCAAGGGGGCCCACACTCCGTCCGAGTGTTGCCTAGCTAGGGGGCCCACACTCCGTCCAAGTGTCTCCTAGCTAGGGGGCCCACACTCCGTCCGAGTGTCGCCTAGCTAGGGGGCCCAGACTCCGTCCGAGTGTCGCCTAGCTAGGGAGCCCACACTCAGTCCGAATGTCGCCTAGCTAGGGGGCCCACACTCAGTCCGAGTGTCGCCTAGCTAGGGGGCCCACACTCAGTCCGAGTGTCGCCTAGTTAGGGGGTCCACACTCTGTCCGAGTGTCGCCTAGCTAGGGGGCTCACACTCCGTCCGAGTGTCGCCAAGTTAGGGGTCCCACACTCCGTCCGAGTGTCGCCTAGCTACGGGGCCCACACACCGTCCGCGTGTCGCCTAGCTAGGGGGCCCAAACTCCATCAGAGAGGCGCCTAGCTAGGGGGCCCACACTCCGTCCGAGTGTCGCCTAGCTAGGGGGCCCACACTCCGTCCGAGTGTCGCCTAGCTAGGGGGACCACACTCCGACCGAGTGTCGCCTAGCTAGGGGGCCCACACTCAGTCCGAGTGTCGCCTAGCAAGGGGGACCACACTCCGTCCGAGTGTCGCCTAGCTAGGGGGCCCACACTCCGTCCGAGTGTCGCCTAGCTAGGGGGCCCACACTCCGAGTGTCGTCTAGCTAGCGGGCCCACACTTCGTCCGAGTGTCGCCTAGCTAGGGGGCCCACACTCCGTCCGAGTGTCGCCTAGCTAGGGGGACCACACTCCGACCGAGTGTCGCCTAGCTAGGGGGCCCACACTCCATCCGAGTGTCGCCTAGCTAGGGGGCCCACACTCCGTCCGAGTGTCGCCTAGCTAGGGGGACCACACTCCGACTGAGTGTCGCCTAGCTAGGGGGCCCACACTCCGTCCGAGTGTCGCCTAGCAAGGGGGCCCACACTCCGTCCGAGTGTCGCCTAGCTAGGGGGCCCACACTCCGTCCGAGTGTCGCCTAGCTAGGGGGCCCACACTCCGTCCGAGTGTCGTCTAGCTAGCGGGCCCACACTTCGTCCGAGTGTCGCCTAGCTAGGGGGCCCACACTCCGTCCGAGTGTCGCCTAGCTAGGGGGCCCACACTCCGTCCGAGTGTCGCCTAGCTAGGGGGCCCACACTCCATCCGAGTGTCGCCTAGCTAGGGGGCCCACACTCCGTCCGAGTGTCTCCTAGCTAGGGGGCCCACACTCCGTCCGAGTGTCGCCTAGCTAGGGGGCCCACACTCCGTCCGAGTGTCGCCTAGCAAGGGGGCCCACACTCCGTCCGAGTGTCGCCTAGCTAGGGGGCCCACACTCCGTCCAAGTGTCTCCTAGCTAGGGGGCCCACACTCCGTCCGAGTGTCGCCTAGCTAGGGGGCCCAGACTCCGTCCGAGTGTCGCCTAGCTAGGGAGCCCACACTCAGTCCGAATATCGCCTAGCTAGGGGGCCCACACTCAGTCCGAGTGTCGCCTAGCTAGGGGGCCCACACTCAGTCCGAGTGTCGCCTAGCTAGGGGGTCCACACTCTGTCCGAGTGTCGCCTAGCTAGGGGGCTCACACTCCGTCCGAGTGTCGCCAAGTTAGGGGTCCCACACTCCGTCCGAGTGTCGCCTAGCTACGGGGCCCACACACCGTCCGCGTGTCGCCTAGCTAGGGGGCCCAAACTCCATCAGAGAGGCGCCTAGCTAGGGGGCCCACACTCCGTCAGAGTGTCGCCCAGCTAGGGGGGCCCACACTCCGTCCGAGTGTCGCCTAGCTAGGGGGCCAACACTCCGTCCAAGTGTCGCCTAGCTAGGGGGCCCACACTCCGTTCGAGTGTCGCCTAGCAAGGGGGCCCACACTCCGTCCGAGTGTCGCCTAGCTAGGGGGCCCACACTCCGTCCGAGTGTCGCCTAGCTAGGGGGACCACACTCCGACCGAGTGTCGCCTAGCTAGGGGGCCCACACTCAGTCCGAGTGTCGCCTAGCAAGGGGGACCACACTCCGTCCGAGTGTCGCCTAGCTAGGGGGCCCACACTCCGTCCGAGTGTCGCCTAGCTAGGGGGCCCACACTCCGAGTGTCGTCTAGCTAGCGGGCCCACACTTCGTCCGAGTGTCGCCTAGCTAGGGGGCCCACACTCCGTCCGAGTGTCGCCTAGCTAGGGGGCCCACACTCCGTCCGAGTGTCGCCTAGCTAGGGGGCCCACACTCCGTCCGAGTGTCGCCTAGCTAGGGGGCCCACACTCCGTCCGAGTGTCTCCTAGCTAGGGGGCCCACACTCCTTACGAGTGTCGCCTAGCTAGGGGGCCCACACTCCGTCCAAGTGTCGCCTAGCAAGGGGGCCCACACTCCGTCCGAGTGTCGCCTAGCTAGGGGGCCCAAACTCCGTCCAAGTGTCTCCTAGCTAGGGGGCCCACACTCCGTCCGAGTGTCGCCTAGCTAGGGGGCCCAGACTCCGTCCGAGTGTCGCCTAGCTAGGGAGCCCACACTCAGTCCGAATGTCACCTAGCTAGGGGGCCCACACTCAGTCCGAGTGTCGCCTAGCTAGGGGGCCCACACTCCATCCGAGTGTCGCCAAGTTAGGGGGTCCCACACTCCGTCCGAGTGTCGCCTAGCTACGGGGCCCACACACCGTCCGCGTGTCACCTAGCAAGGGGGCCCACACTCCGTCCAAGTGTCGCCTAGCTAGAGGGCCCACACTCCGTCCGAGTGTCGCCTAGATAGGGGGCCCACACTCCGTCCGAGTGTCGCCTAGCTAGGGGGGCCCATACTCCGTCAGAGTGTCGCCTATCTAGGGGGTCCACACTCCGTCAGAGTGTCGCCTATCTAGGGGGCCCACACTCCGTCCGAGTGTCGCCTATCTAGGGGGACCACACTCCATCCGACTGTCGCCTAGCTAGGGGGCCCACACTCCGTCAGAGTGTCGCATAGCAAGGGGGCCCACACTCCGTCCGAGTGTCGCCTAGCTAGGGGGCCCACACTCCGTCAGAGTGTCGCCTAGCAAGGGGGCCCACACTCCGTCTGCGTGTCGCCTAGCTAGGGGGCCCACACTCCGTCCGAGTGTCGCCTAGCTAGGGGGCCCACACTCCGTCAGAGTGTCGCCTAGGTAGGGGGCCCACACTCCGTCTGAGTGTCGCCTAGCTAGGGGGCCCACACTCTGTCCGAGTGTCACCTAGCTAAGGGGCCCACACTCCGTCAGAGTGTCGCCTAGCTAGGGGGGCCCATACTCCGTCAGAGTGTCGCCTAGCTAGGGGGCCCACACTCCGTCCGAGTGTCGCCTAGCTAGGGGGACCACACTCCATCCGAGTGTCGTCTAGCTAGGGGTCCCACACTCCGTCCGAGTGTCGCCTAGCTAGAGGGCCCACACTCCGTCCGAGTGTCGCCTTGCTAGGGGGCCCACACTCCGTCCGAGTGTCGCCTTGCTAGGGGGCCCACACTCCGTCCGAGTGTCGCCTAGCTAGGGGGCCCACACTCCGTCCGAGTGTCGCCTAGCTAGGGGGCCCACACTCCGTCAGAGTGTAGCCTCGCTAGGGGGCCCACACTCCGTCCGAGTGTAGCCTAGCTAGGGGTCCCACACTCCGTCCGAGTGTCGCCTAGCCAGGGGGCGCACACTCCGTCCAAGTGTCACCTAGCTAGGGGGCTCACACTCCGTCCGAGTGTCGCCTAGCTAGGGGGCCCACACTCCGTCCGAGTGTCACCTAGCTAGGGGGCCCACACTCCGTCCGAGTGTAGCCTAGCTAGGGGTCCCACACTCCGTCCGAGTGTCGCCTAGCTAGGGGGCCCACACTCCGTCCAAGTGTCGCCTAGCTAGGGGGCCCACACTCCGTCCGAGTGTCACCTAGCTAAGGGGCCCACACTTCGTCCGAGTGTCGCCTAGCTAGGGGTCCCACTCTCCGTCAGAGTGTCGCCTAGCTAGGGGGCCCACACTCCGTAAGAGTGTCGCCTAGCTAGGGGGCCCACACTCCGTAAGAGTGTCGCCTAGCTAGGGGGCCCACACTCCGTAAGAGTGTCGCCTAGCTAGGGGGCCCACACTCCGTCTGAGTGTCGCCTAGCTAGGGGGCCCACACTCTGTCCGAGTGTCGCCTAGCTAGCGGGCCAACACTTCGTCCGAGTGTCGCCTAGCTAGGGGGCCCACACTCCTTCCGAGTGTCGCCTAGCTAGGGGGCCCACACTCCGTCCGAGTGTCACCTAGCTAGGTGGCCCACACTCCGTCCGAGTGTCGCCTAGCTAGGGGGCCAACACTCCGTCCGAGTGTCGCCTAGCTAGGGGGCCCACACTCCGTCCGAGTGTCACCTAGCTAAGGGGCCCACACTCCATCCGAGTGTCGCCTAGCTAAGGGGCCCACACTCCGTCAGAGTGTCGCCTAGCTAGGGGGCCCACACTCCGTCCGAGTGTCACCTAGCTAGGGGGCCCACACTCCGTCCGAGTGTCGCCTAGCTAGGGGGCCCACACTCCGTAAGAGTGTCGCCTAGCTAGTGGGCCAACACTCCGTCCGAGTGTCGCCTAGCTAGGGGGCCCACACTCCGTACGAGTGTCGCCTAGCTAGGGGACCCACACTCCGTACGAGTGTCGCCTAGCTAGGGGGCCACACTCCGTCCGAGTGTCGCCTAGCTAGGGGGCCCACACTCCGTCCGAGTGTCGCCTAGCTAGGGGGCCCACACTCCGTCCGAGTGTCGCCTAGCTAGGGGGCCCGCACACCGTCCGAGTGTCGCCTAGCATGGGGGCCCACACTCCGTCCGAGTGTCGCCTAGCTAGGGGGCCCACACTCCGTCCGAGTGTCGCCTAGGTAGGGGGCCCACACTCCGTCCGCGTGTCGCCTAGCTAGGGGGCCCACACTCCGTCCGAGTGTCGCCTAGGTAGGGGGCCCACACTCCGTCCGAGTGTCGCCTAGCTAGGGGGCCCACACTCCGTCCGAGTGTCGCCTAGCTAAGGGGCCCACACTCCGTCAGAGTGTCGCCTAGCTAGGGGGGCCCACACTCCGTCAGAGTGTTGCCTATCTAGGGGGCCCACACTCCGTCAGAGTGTCGCCTTATCTAGGGGCCCACACTCCGTCCGAGTGTCGCCTATCTAGGGGCCCGACACTCCGTCCGACTGTCGCCTAGCTAGGGGGCCCACACTCCGTCAGAGTGTCGCATAGCAAGGGGGACCACACTCCGTCCGAGTGTCGCCTAGCTAGGGGGCCCACACTCCGTCCGAGTGTCGCCTAAGCAAGGTGGCCCACACTCCGTCATAGTGTCGCCTAGCTAGGGGGCCCACACTCCGTCCGAGTGTCGCCTAGCTAGTGGGCCAACACTCCGTCCGAGTGTCGTCTAGCTAGGGGGCCCACACTCCATCCGAGTGTCGTCTAGCTAGGGGTCCCACACACTCCGTCCGAGTGTCGCCTAGCTAGAGGGCCCACACTCCGTCCGAGTGTCGCCTTGCTAGGTGGCCCACACTCCGTCCGAGTGGTCGCCTTGCTAGGGGGCACACACTCCGTCCGAGTGTCGCCTAGCTAGGGGGCCCACACCTGTCCGAGTGTCGCCTAGCTAGGGGCCCACACTCCGTCCGAGTGTCGCCTCGCTAGGGGGCCCACACTCCGTCCGAGTGTAGCCTAGCTAGGGGTCCCACACTCCGTCCGAGTGTCGCCTAGCTAGGGGGAGCACACTCCGTCCAAGTGTCACCTAGCTAGGGGCTCACACTCCGTCCGAGTGTCGCCTAGCTAGGGGGCCCACACTCCGTCCGAGTGTCACCTAGCTAGGGGGCCCACACTCCGTCCGAGTGTAGCCTAGCTAGGGGTCCCACACTTCGTCCGAGTGTCGCCTAGCTAGGGGGCCCACACTCCGTCTCAGTGTCGCCTAGCTAGGGGGCCCACACTCCACCAGAGTGTCGCCTAGCTAGGGGGCCCACACTCTGTCCGAGTGTCGCCTAGCTAGTGGGCCAACACTTCGTCCGAGTGTCGCCTAGCTAGGGGGCCCACACTCCTTCCGAGTGTCGTCTAGCTAGGGGGCCCACACTCCGTCCGAGTGTCGCCTAGCTAGGTGGCCCACACTCCGTCCGAGTGTCGCCTAGCTAGGGGGCCAACACTCCGTCCGAGTGTCGCCTTGCTAGGGGGCCCACACTCCGTCCGAGTGTCACCTAGCTAAGGGGCCCACACTCCGTCCGAGTGTCGCCTAGCTAAGGGGCCCACACTCCGTCAGAGTGTCGCCTAGCTAGGGGGGCCCACACTCCGTCCGAGTGTCGCCTCGCTAGGGGTCCCACACTCCGTCCGAGTGTAGCCTAGCTAGGGGGCCCACACTCCGTCTGAGTGTCGCCTAGGTAGGGGGCCCACACTCCGTCCAAGTGTCACCTAGCTAGGGGGCCCACACTCCGTCCGAGTGTCGCCTAGGTAGGGGGGCCCACACTCCGTCCGAGTGTCGCCTAGCTAGGGGGCCCACACTCCGTCCGAGTGTCGCCTAGCTAGGGGGCCCACACTCCGTCCAAGTGTCACCTAGCTAGGGGGCTCACACTCCGTCCGAGTGTCGCCTAGCTAGGGGGCCCACACTCCGTCCGAGTGTCACCTAGCTAAGGGGCCCACACTTCGTCCGAGTGTCGCCTAGCTAGGGGGCCCACACTCCGTCCGAGTGTCGCCTAGCTAGGGGGCCCACACTCCGTCCGAGTGTCGCCTAGCTAGGGGGCCCACACTCCGTCCGAGTGTCGCCCTAGCTAGGGGGGCCCACACTCCGTCCGAGTGTCGCCTAGCATGGGGGCCAACACCTCCGTCCCGAAGTGTCGCCTAGCTAGGGGGGCCCACACTCCGTCCGAGTGTCACCTAGCTAAGGGGCGCACACTCCGTCCGAGTGTCGCCTAGCTAAGGGGGCCCACACCTCCGTCAGAGTGTCGCCTAGCTAGGGGGCCCCGCACACCGTCCGAGTGTCGCCTAGCAAGGGGGCCCACACTCTGTCCGAGTGTCGCCTAGCTAGGGGGCCCACACTCCGTCCGAGTGTCGCCTAGGTAGGGGGCCCACATTCCGTCCGCGTGTCGCCTAGCTAGGGGGCCCACACTCCGTCCGAGTGTCGCCTAGGTAGGGGGCCCACACTCCGTCCGAGTGTCGCCTAGCTAGGGGGCCCACACTCCGTCCGAGTGTCGCCTAGCTAGGGGGCCCACACTCCGTCCGAGTGTCACCTAGCTAGGGGGCCCACACTCCGTCCGAGTGTCGCCTAGCTAGGGGGTCCACACTACGTCCGATTGTCGCCTAGCTAGGGAGCCCACACTTCGTATGAGTATCGCCTAGCTAGGGGGCCCACACTCCGTCCGAGTGTCGCCTATCTAGGGGGCCCACACTTCGTCCGAGTGTCGCCTAGCTAGGGGGCCCACACTCCGTCCGAGTGTCGCCTAGCTAGGGGGCCCGCACACCGTCCGAGTGTCGCCTAGCATGGGGGCCCACACTCCGTCCGAGTGTCGCCTAGGTAGGGGGCCCACACTCCGTCCGCGTGTCGCCTAGCTAGGGGGGCCCACACTCCGTCCGAGTGTCGCCTAGGTAGGGGGCCCACACTCCGTCCGAGTGTCGCCTAGCTAGGGGGCCCACACTCTGTCCGAGTGTCGCCTAGCTAAGGGGCCCACACTCCGTCAGAGTGTCGCCTAGCTAGGGGGGGCCCACACTCCGTCAGAGTGTCGCCTATCTAGGGGGCCCACACTCCGTCCGAGTGTCGCCTAGCTTGTGGGCCAACACTCCGTCCGAGTGTCGTCTAGCTAGGGGGCCCACACTCCATCCGAGTGTCGTCTAGCTAGGGGTCCAACACTCCGTCCGAGTGTCGCCTAGCTAGAGGGCCCACACTCCGTCCGAGTGTCGCCTTGCTAGGGGGCCCACACTCCGTCCGAGTGTCGCCTTGCTAGGGGGCCCACACTCCGTCCGAGTGTCGCCTAGCTAGGGGGCCCCACACTCCGTCCGAGTGTCGCCTAGCTAGGGGGCCCACACTCCGTCCGAGTGTCGCCTCGCTAGGGGTCCCACACTCCGTCCGAGTGTAGCCTAGCTAGGGGTCCCACACGCCGTCCGAGAGTGTCGCCTAGCTAGGGGGCGCACACTCCGTCCAAGTGTCACCTAGCTAGGGGGCTCACACTCCGTCCGAGTGTCGCCTAGCTAGGGGGTCCACACTCCGTCAGAGTGTAGCCTAGCTAGGGGTCCCACACTCCGTCCGAGTGTCGCCTAGCTAGGGGGCCCACACTCCGTCCAAGTGTCACCTAGCTAGGGGGCTCACACTCCGTCCGAGTGTCGCCTAGCTAGGGGGCCCACACTCCGTCCGAGTGTCACCTAGCTAAGGGGCCCACACTTCGTCCGAGTGTCGCCTAGCTAGGGGGCCCACTCTCCGTCAGAGTGTCGCCTAGCTTGGGGGCCCACACTCCGTAAAAGTGTCGCCTAGCTAGGGGGCCCACACTCCGTAAGAGTGTCGCCTAGCTAGGGGGCCCACACTCCGTCTGAGTGTCGCCTAGCTAGGGGGCCCACACTCCACCAGAGTGTCGCCTAGCTAGGGGGCCCACACTCTGTCCGAGTGTCGCCTAGCTAGCGGGCCAACACTTCGTCCGACTGTCGCCTAGCTAGGGGGCCCACACTCCTTCCGAGTGTCGCCTAGCTAGGGGGGCCCACACTCCGTCCGAGTGTCGCCTAGCTAGGTGGCCCACACTCCGTCCGAGTGTCGCCTAGGTAGGGGGCCAACACTCCGTCCGAGTGTCGCCTAGCTAGGGGGCCCACACTCCGTCCGAGTGTCACCTAGCTAAGGGGCCCACACTCCGTCCGAGTGTCGCCTAGCTAAGGGGCCCACACTCCGTCAGAGTGTCGCCTAGCTAGGGGGCCCACACTCCGTCTGAGTGTCGCCTAGCTAGGGGGCCCACACTCCGTAAGAGTGTCGCCTAGCTAGTGGGCCAACACTCCGTCCGAGTGTCGCCTAGCTAGGGGGCCCACACTCCGTCCGAGTGTCGCCTAGCTAAGGGGCCCACACTCCGTCAGAGTGTCGCCTAGCTAGGGGGACCACACTCCGTCCGAGTGTCGCCTAGCTAGGGGGCCCACACTCCGTAAGAGTGTCGCCTAGCTAGTGGGCCAACACTCCGTCCGAGTGTCGCCTAGCTAGGGGGCCCACACTCCGTCCGAGTGTCGCCTAGCTAGGGGGCCCACACTCCGTCCGAGTGTCACCTAGCTAGGGGGCCCACACTCCGTCCGAGTGTCACCTAGCTAGGGGGGCCCACACTCCGTCCGAGTGTCGCCTAGCTAGGGGGTCCACACCTTGTCCGATTGTCGCCTAGCTAGGGGGCCACACTCCGTATGAGTGTCGCCTAGCTAGGGGGCCCACACTCCGTCCGAGTGTCGCCTAGCTAGGGGGCCCACACTCCGTCCGAGTGTCGCCTAGCTAGGGGGCCCACACTCCGTCTGAGTGTCGCCTAGCTAGGGGGCCCGCACACCGTCCGAGTGTCGCCTAGCAAGTGGGCCCACACTCCGTCCGAGTGTCGCCAAGCTTGGGGGCCCACACTCCGTCCGAGTGTCGCCTAGGTAGGGGGCCCACACTCCGTCCGCGTGTCGCCTAGCTAGGGGGCCCACACTCTCCGTCCGAGTGTCGCCTAGCTAGGGGGCCCACACTCCGTCCGAGTGTCGCCTAGCTAGGGGGCCCACACTCCGTCCGAGTGTCGCCTAGCTAGGGGGCCCGCACACCGTCCGAGTGTCGCCTAGCATGGGGGCCCACACTCCGTCCGAGTGTCGCCTAGCTAGGGGGGCCCACACTCCGTCCGAGTGTCGCCTAGGTAGGGGGCCCACACTCCGTCCGCGTGTCGCCTAGCTAGGGGGCCCACACTCCGTCCGAGTGTCGCCTAGGTAGGGGGCCCACACTCTGTCCGAGTGTCGCCTAGCTAAGGGGCCCACACTCCGTCCGACTGTCGCCTAGCTAGGGGGCCCACACTCCGTCAGAGTGTCGCATAGCAAGGGGGCCCACACTCCGTCCGAGTGTCGCCTAGCTAGGGGGGCCCACACTCCGTCCGAGTGTCGCCTAGCAAGGGGGCCCACACTCCCGTCATAGTGTCGCCTAGCTAGGGGGCCCACACTCCGTCCGAGTGTCGCCTAGCTAGTGGGCCAACACTCCGTCCGAGTGTCGTCTAGCTAGGGGGGCCCACACTCCATCCGAGTGTCGTCTAGCTAGGGGTCCCACACTCCGTCCGAGTGTCGCCTAGCTAGAGGGCCCACACTCAGTCCGAGTGTCGCCTTGCTAGGGGGCCCACACTCCGTCCGATTGTCGCCTAGCTAGGGGGCCCACACTCCGTCCAAGTGTCACCTAGCTAGGGGGCTCACACTCCGTCCGAGTGTCGCCTAGCTAGGGGGCCCACACTCCGTCCGAGTGTCACCTAGCTAAGGGGCCCACACTTCGTCCGAGTGTCGCCTAGCTAGGGGGCCCACTCTCCGTCCGAGTGTCGCCTAGCTAGGGGGCCCGCACACCGTCCGAGTGTCGCCTAGCATGGGGGCCCCACACTCCGTCCGAGTGTCGCCTAGCTAGGGGGCCCACACTCCGTCCGAGTGTCGCCTAGGTAGGGGGCCCACACTCCGTCCGCGTGTCGCCTAGCTAGGGGGCCCACACTCCGTCCGAGTGTCGCCTAGGTAGGGGGCCCACACTCCGTCCGAGTGTCGCCTAGCTAGGGGGCCCACACTCCGTCCGAGTGTCGCCTAGCTAAGGGGCCCACACTCCGTCAGAGTGTCGCCTAGCTAGGGGGGGCCCACACTCCGTCAGAGTGTCGCCTATCTAGGGGGCCCACACTCCGTCAGAGTGTCGCCTATCTAGGGGGCCCACACTCCGTCCGAGTGTCGCCTATCTAGGGGGGCCCACACTCCGTCCGACTGTCGCCTAGCTAGGGGGCCCACACTCCGTCAGAGTGTCGCATAGCAAGGGGGACCACTACTCCGTCCGAGTGTCGCCTAGCTAGGGGGGCCCACACTCCGTCCGAGTGTCGCCTAGCAAGGTGGCCCACACTCCGTCATAGTGTCGCCTAGCTAGGGGGCCCCACACTCCGTCCGAGTGTCGCCTAGCTAGTGGGCCAACACTCCGTCCGGAGTGTCGTCTAGCTAGGGGGCCCACACTCCCATCCGAGTGTCGTCTAGCTAGGGGTCCCACACTCCGTCCGAGTGTCGCCTAGCTAGAGGGCCCACACTCCGTCCGAGTGTCGCCTTGCTAGGGGGCCCACACTCCGTCCGAGTGTCGCCTTGCTAGGGGGCACACACTCCGTCCGAGTGTCGCCTAGCTAGGGGGCCCACACTCCGTCCGAGTGTCGCCTAGCTAGGGGGCCCACACTCCGTCCGAGTGTCGCCTCGCTAGGGGGCCCACACTCCGTCCGAGTGTAGCCTAGCTAGGGGTCCCACACTCCGTCCGAGTGTCGCCTAGCTAGGGGGAGCACACTCCGTCCAAGTGTCACCTAGCTAGGGGGCTCACACTCCGTCCGAGTGTCGCCTAGCTAGGGGGCCCACACTCCGTCCGAGTGTCACCTAGCTAGGGGGCCCACACTCCGTCCGAGTGTAGCCTAGCTAGGGGTCCCACACTTCGTCCGAGTGTCGCCTAGCTAGGGGGCCCACACTCCGTCTCAGTGTCGCCTAGCTAGGGGGCCCACACTCCACCAGAGTGTCGCCTAGCTAGGGGGCCCACACTCTGTCCGAGTGTCGCCTAGCTAGTGGGCCAACACTTCGTCCGAGTGTCGCCTAGCTAGGGGGCCCACACTCCTTCCGAGTGTCGTCTAGCTAGGGGGCCCACACTCCGTCCGAGTGTCGCCTAGCTAGGTGGCCCACACTCCGTCCGAGTGTCGCCTAGCTAGGGGGCCAACACTCCGTCCGAGTGTCGCCTTGCTAGGGGGGCCCACACTCCGTCCGAGTGTCACCTAGCTAAGGGGCCCACACTCCGTCCGAGTGTCGCCTAGCTAAGGGGCCCACACTCCGTCAGAGTGTCGCCTAGCTAGGGGGCCCACACTCCGTCCGAGTGTCGCCTCGCTAGGGGTCCCACACTCCGTCCGAGTGTAGCCTAGCTAGGGGGCCCACACTCCGTCTGAGTGTCGCCTAGGTAGGGGGCCCCACACTCCGTCCAAGTGTCACCTAGCTAGGGGGGCCCACACTCCGTCCGAGTGTCGCCTAGGTAGGGGGGCCCACACTCCGTCCGAGTGTCGCCTAGCTAGGGGGCCCACACTCCGTCCGAGTGTCGCCTAGCTAGGGGGGCCCACACTCCGTCCAAGTGTCACCTAGCTAGGGGGCTCACACTCCGTCCGAGTGTCGCCTAGCTAGGGGGCCCACACTCCGTCCGAGTGTCACCTAGCTAAGGGGCCCACACTTCGTCCGAGTGTCGCCTAGCTAGGGGGCCCACACTCCGTCCGAGTGTCGCCTAGCTAGGGGGCCCACACTCCGTCCGAGTGTCGCCTAGCTAGGGGGCCCACACTCCGTCCGAGTGTCGCCTAGCTAGGGGGGCCCACACTCCGTCCGAGTGTCGCCTAGCATGGGGGGCCAACACTCCGTCCGAGTGTCGCCTAGCTAGGGGGCCCACACTCCCGTCCGAGTGTCACCCTAGCTAAGGGGCGCACACTCCGTCCGAGTGTCGCCTAGCTAAGGGGGCCCACACTCCGTCAGAGTGTTGCCTAGCTAGGGGGCCCGCACACCGTCCGAGTGTCGCCTAGCAAGGGGGCCCACACTCTGTCCGAGTGTCGCCTAGCTAGGGGGCCCACACTCCCGTCCGAGTGTCGCCCTAGGTAGGGGGCCCACATTCCGTCCGCGTGTCGCCTAGCTAGGGGGCCCACACTCCGTCCGAGTGTCGCCTAGGTAGGGGGCCCACACTCCGTCCGAGTGTCGCCTAGCTAGGGGGCCCACACTCCGTCCGAGTGTCGCCTAGCTAGGGGGCCCACACTCCGTCCGAGTGTCACCTAGCTAGGGGGCCCACACTCCGTCCGAGTGTCGCCTAGCTAGGGGGTCCACACTACGTCCGATTGTCGCCTAGCTAGGGAGCCCACACTTCGTATGAGTATCGCCTAGCTAGGGGGCCCACACTCCGTCCGAGTGTCGCCTATCTAGGGGGCCCACACTTCGTCCGAGTGTCGCCTAGCTAGGGGGCCCACACTCCGTCCGAGTGTCGCCTAGCTAGGGGGCCCGCACACCGTCCGAGTGTCGCCTAGCATGGGGGCCCACACTCCGTCCGAGTGTCGCCTAGGTAGGGGGCCCCACACTCCGTCCGCGTGTCGCCTAGCTAGGGGGGCCCACACTCCGTCCGAGTGTCGCCTAGGTAGGGGGCCCACACTCTGTCCGAGTGTCGCCTAGCTAAGGGGCCCACACTCCGTCAGAGTGTCGCCTAGCTAGGGGGGGCCCACACTCCGTCAGAGTGTCGCCTATCTAGGGGGCCCCACACTCCGTCCGAGTGTCGCCTAGCTTGTGGGCCAACACTCCGTCCGAGTGTCGTCTAGCTAGGGGGGCCCACACTCCATCCGAGTGTCGTCTAGCTAGGGGTCCAACACTCCGTCCGAGTGTCGCCTAGCTAGAGGGCCCACACTCCGTCCGAGTGTCGCCTTGCTAGGGGGCCCCACACTCCGTCCGAGTGTCGCCTTGCTAGGGGGCCCACACTCCGTCCGAGTGTCGCCTAGCTAGGGGGGGCCCACACTCCGTCCGAGTGTCGCCTAGCTAGGGGGCCCACACTCCCGTCCGAGTGTCGCCCTCGCTAGGGGTCCCACACTCCGTCCGAGTGTAGCCTAGCTAGGGGTCCCACACGCCGTCCGAAGTGTCGCCTAGCTAGGGGGGCGCACACTCCGTCCAAGTGTCACCTTCCACACTCCGTCAGAGTGTAGCCTAGCTAGGGGTCCCACACTCCGTCCGAGTGTCGCCTAGCTAGGGGGCCCACACTCCGTCCAAGTGTCACCTAGCTAGGGGGCTCACACTCCGTCCGAGTGTCGCCTAGCTAGGGGGCCCACACTCCGTCCGAGTGTCACCTAGCTAAGGGGCCCACACTTCGTCCGAGTGTCGCCTAGCTAGGGGGCCCACTCTCCGTCAGAGTGTCGCCTAGCTTGGGGGCCCACACTCCGTAAAAGTGTCGCCTAGCTAGGGGGCCCACACTCCGTAAGAGTGTCGCCTAGCTAGGGGGCCCACACTCCGTCTGAGTGTCGCCTAGCTAGGGGGCCCACACTCCACCAGAGTGTCGCCTAGCTAGGGGGCCCACACTCTGTCCGAGTGTCGCCTAGCTAGCGGGCCAACACTTCGTCCGACTGTCGCCTAGCTAGGGGGCCCACACTCCTTCCGAGTGTCGCCTAGCTAGGGGGCCCACACTCCGTCCGAGTGTCGCCTAGCTAGGTGGCCCACACTCCGTCCGAGTGTCGCCTAGGTAGGGGGCCAACACTCCGTCCGAGTGTCGCCTAGCTAGGGGGCCCACACTCCGTCCGAGTGTCACCTAGCTAAGGGGCCCACACTCCGTCCGAGTGTCGCCTAGCTAAGGGGCCCACACTCCGTCAGAGTGTCGCCTAGCTAGGGGGCCCACACTCCGTCTGAGTGTCGCCTAGCTAGGGGGCCCACACTCTGTAAGAGTGTCGCCTAGCTAGTGGGCCAACACTCCGTCCGAGTGTCGCCTAGCTAGGGGGCCCACACTCCGTCCGAGTGTCGCCTAGCTAAGGGGCCCACACTCCGTCAGAGTGTCGCCTAGCTAGGGGGACCACACTCCGTCCGAGTGTCGCCTAGCTAGGGGGCCCACACTCCGTAAGAGTGTCGCCTAGCTAGTGGGCCAACACTCCGTCCGAGTGTCGCCTAGCTAGGGGGCCCACACTCCGTCCGAGTGTCGCCTAGCTAGGGGGCCCACACTCCGTCCGAGTGTCACCTAGCTAGGGGGCCCACACTCCGTCCGAGTGTCACCTAGCTAGGGGGCCCACACTCCGTCCGAGTGTCGCCTAGCTAGGGGGTCCACACCTTGTCCGATTGTCGCCTAGCTAGGGGGCCACACTCCGTATGAGTGTCGCCTAGCTAGGGGGCCCACACTCCGTCCGAGTGTCGCCTAGCTAGGGGGCCCACACTCCGTCCGAGTGTCGCCTAGCTAGGGGGCCCACACTCCGTCCGAGTGTCGCCTAGCTAGGGGGCCCACACTCCGTCTGAGTGTCGCCTAGCTAGGGGGCCCGCACACCGTCCGAGTGTCGCCTAGCAAGTGGGCCCACACTCCGTCCGAGTGTCGCCAAGCTTGGGGGCCCACACTCCGTCCGAGTGTCGCCTAGGTAGGGGGCCCACACTCCGTCCGCGTGTCGCCTAGCTAGGGGGCCCACACTCCGTCCGAGTGTCGCCTAGCTAGGGGGCCCACACTCCGTCCGAGTGTCGCCTAGCTAGGGGGCCCACACTCCGTCCGAGTGTCGCCTAGCTAGGGGGCCCGCACACCGTCCGAGTGTCGCCTAGCATGGGGGCCCACACTCCGTCCGAGTGTCGCCTAGCTAGGGGGCCCACACTCCGTCCGAGTGTCGCCTAGGTAGGGGGCCCACACTCCGTCCGCGTGTCGCCTAGCTAGGGGGCCCACACTCCGTCCGAGTGTCGCCTAGGTAGGGGGCCCACACTCTGTCCGAGTGTCGCCTAGCTAAGGGGCCCACACTCCGTCCGACTGTCGCCTAGCTAGGGGGCCCACACTCCGTCAGAGTGTCGCATAGCAAGGGGGCCCACACTCCGTCCGAGTGTCGCCTAGCTAGGGGGCCCACACTCCGTCCGAGTGTCGCCTAGCAAGGGGGCCCACACTCCGTCATAGTGTCGCCTAGCTAGGGGGCCCACACTCCGTCCGAGTGTCGCCTAGCTAGTGGGCCAACACTCCGTCCGAGTGTCGTCTAGCTAGGGGGCCCACACTCCATCCGAGTGTCGTCTAGCTAGGGGTCCCACACTCCGTCCGAGTGTCGCCTAGCTAGAGGGCCCACACTCAGTCCGAGTGTCGCCTTGCTAGGGGGCCCACACTCCGTCCGATTGTCGCCTAGCTAGGGGGCCCACACTCCGTCCAAGTGTCACCTAGCTAGGGGGCTCACACTCCGTCCGAGTGTCGCCTAGCTAGGGGGCCCACACTCCGTCCGAGTGTCACCTAGCTAAGGGGCCCACACTTCGTCCGAGTGTCGCCTAGCTAGGGGGCCCACTCTCCGTCAGAGTGTCGCCTAGCTAGGGGGCCCACACTCCGTAAGAGTGTCGCCTAGCTAGGGGGCCCCACACTCCGTAAGAGTGTCTCCTAGCTAGGGGGCCCACACTCCGTCTGAGTGTCGCCTAGCTAGGGGGCCCACACTCCACCAGAGTGTCGCCTAGCTAGGGGGCCCACACTCTGTCCGAGTGTCGCCTAGCTAGCGGGCCAACACTTCGTCCGACTGTCGCCTAGCTAGGGGGCCCACACTCCTTCCGAGTGTCGCCTAGCTAGGGGGCCCACACTCCGTCCGAGTGTCGCCTAGCTAGGTGGCCCACACTCCGTCCGAGTGTCGCCTAGGTAGGGGGCCAACACTCCGTCCGAGTGTCGCCTAGCTAGGGGGCCCACACTCCGTCCGAGTGTCACCTAGCTAAGGGGCCCACACTCCGTCCGAGTGTCGCCTAGCTAAGGGACCCACACTCCGTCAGAGTGTCGCCTAGCTAGGGGGCCCACACTCCGTCTGAGTGTCACCTAGCTAGGGGGCCCACACTCCGTCCGAGTGTCGCCTAGCTAGGGGGCCCACACTCCGTAAGAGTGTCGCCTAGCTAGTGGGCCAACACTCCGTCCGAGTGTCGCCTAGCTAGGGGGCCCACACTCCGTCCGAGTGTCGCCTAGCTAGGGGGCCCACACTCCGTCCGAGTGTCACCTAGCTAGGGGGCCCACACTCCGTCCGAGTGTCACCTAGCTAGGGGGCCCACACTCCGTCCGAGTGTCGCCTAGCTAGGGGGTCCACACCTTGTCCGATTGTCGCCTAGCTAGGGGGCCACACTCCGTATGAGTGTCGCCTAGCTAGGGGGCCCACACTCCGTCCGAGTGTCGCCTAGCTAGGGGGCCCACACTCCGTCCGAGTGTCGCCTAGCTAGGGGGCCCACACTCCGTCCGAGTGTCGCCTAGCTAGGGGGCCCACACTCCGTCTGAGTGTCGCCTAGCTAGGGGGCCCGCACACCGTCCGAGTGTCACCTAGCAAGGGGGCCCACACTCCGTCCGAGTGTCGCCTAGCTTGGGGGCCCACACTCCGTCCGAGTGTCGCCTAGGTAGGGGGCCCACACTCCGTCCGCGTGTCGCCTAGCTAGGGGGCCCACACTCCGTCCGAGTGTCGCCTAGCTAGGGGGCCCACACTCCGTCCGAGTGTCGCCTAGCTAGGGGGACCACACTCCGTCCGAGTGTCGCCTAGCTAGGGGGCCCACACTCCGTAAGAGTGTCGCCTAGCTAGTGGGCCAACACTCCGTCCGAGTGTCGCCTAGCTAGGGGGCCCACACTCCGTACGAGTGTCGCCTAGCTAGGGGACCCACACTCCGTACGAGTGTCGCCTAGCTAGGGGGCGCACACTCCGTCCAAGTGTCACCTAGCTAGGGGGCTCACACTCCGTCCGAGTGTCGCCTAGCTAGGGGGTCCACACTCCGTCAGAGTGTAGCCTAGCTAGGGGTCCCACACTCCGTCCGAGTGTCGCCTAGCTAGGGGGCCCACACTCCGTCCAAGTGTCACCTAGCTAGGGGGCTCACACTCCGTCCGAGTGTCGCCTAGCTAGGGGGCCCACACTCCGTCCGAGTGTCACCTAGCTAAGGGGCCCACACTTCGTCCGAGTGTCGCCTAGCTAGGGGGCCCACTCTCCGTCAGAGTGTCGCCTAGCTTGGGGGCCCACACTCCGTAAGAGTGTCGCCTAGCTAGGGGGCCCACACTCCGTAAGAGTGTCGCCTAGCTAGGGGGCCCACACTCCGTCTGAGTGTCGCCTAGCTAGGGGGCCCACACTCCACCAGAGTGTCGCCTAGCTAGGGGGCCCACACTCTGTCCGAGTGTCGCCTAGCTAGCGGGCCAACACTTCGTCCGACTGTCGCCTAGCTAGGGGGCCCACACTCCTTCCGAGTGTCGCCTAGCTAGGGGGCCCACACTCCGTCCGAGTGTCGCCTAACTAGGTGGCCCACACTCCGTCCGAGTGTCGCCTAGGTAGGGGGCCAACACTCCGTCCGAGTGTCGCCTAGCTAGGGGGCCCACACTCCGTCCGAGTGTCACCTAGCTAAGGGGCCCACACTCCGTCCGAGTGTCGCCTAGCTAAGGGGCCCACACTCCGTCAGAGTGTCGCCTAGCTAGGGGGCCCACACTCCGTCTGAGTGTCGCCTAGCTAGGGGGCCCACACTCCGTAAGAGTGTCGCCTAGCTAGTGGGCCAACACTCCGTCCGAGTGTCGCCTAGCTAGGGGGCCCACACTCCGTCCGAGTGTCGCCTAGCTAAGGGGCCCACACTCCGTCAGAGTGTCGCCTAGCTAGGGGGACCACACTCCGTCCGAGTGTCGCCTAGCTAGGGGGCCCACACTCCGTAAGAGTGTCGCCTAGCTAGTGGGCCAACACTCCGTCCGAGTGTCGCCTAGCTAGGGGGCCCACACTCCGTCCGAGTGTCGCCTAGCTAGGGGGCCCACACTCCGTCCGAGTGTCACCTAGCTAGGGGGCCCACACTCCGTCCGAGTGTCACCTAGCTAGGGGGCAAACACGCCGTCCGAGTGTCGCCTAGCTAGGGGGTCCACACCTTGTCCGATTGTCGCCTAGCTAGGGGGCCACACTCCGTATGAGTGTCGCCTAGCTAGGGGGCCCACACTCCGTCCGAGTGTCGCCTAGCTAGGGGGCCCACACTCCGTCCGAGTGTCGCCTAGCTAGGGGGCCCACACTCCGTCCGAGTGTCGCCTAGCTAGGGGGCCCACACTCCGTCTGAGTGTCGCCTAGCTAGGGGGCCCGCACACCGTCCGAGTGTCGCCTAGCAAGTGGGCCCACACTCCGTCCGAGTGTCGCCTAGCTTGGGGGCCCACACTCCGTCCGAGTGTCGCCTAGGTAGGGGGCCCACACTCCGTCCGCGTGTCGCCTAGCTAGGGGGCCCACACTCCGTCCGAGTGTCGCCTAGCTAGGGGGCCCACACTCCGTCCGAGTGTCGCCTAGCTAGGGGGCCCACACTCCGTCCGAGTGTCGCCTAGCTAGGGGGCCCGCACACCGTCCGAGTGTCGCCTAGCATGGGGGCCCACACTCCGTCCGAGTGTCGCCTAGCTAGGGGGCCCACACTCCGTCCGAGTGTCGCCTAGGTAGGGGGCCCACACTCCGTCCGCGTGTCGCCTAGCTAGGGGGCCCACACTCCGTCCGAGTGTCGCCTAGGTAGGGGGCCCACACTCTGTCCGAGTGTCGCCTAGCTAAGGGGCCCACACTCCGTCCGACTGTCGCCTAGCTAGGGGGCCCACACTCCGTCAGAGTGTCGCATAGCAAGGGGGCCCACACTCCGTCCGAGTGTCGCCTAGCTAGGGGGCCCACACTCCGTCCGAGTGTCGCCTAGCAAGGGGGCCCACACTCCGTCATAGTGTCGCCTAGCTAGGGGGCCCACACTCCGTCCGAGTGTCGCCTAGCTAGTGGGCCAACACTCCGTCCGAGTGTCGTCTAGCTAGGGGGCCCACACTCCATCCGAGTGTCGTCTAGCTAGGGGTCCCACACTCCGTCCGAGTGTCGCCTAGCTAGAGGGCCCACACTCAGTCCGAGTGTCGCCTTGCTAGGGGGCCCACACTCCGTCCGAGTGTCGCCTAGCTAGGGGGCCCACACTCCGTCCAAGTGTCACCTAGCTAGGGGGCTCACACTCCGTCCGAGTGTCGCCTATCTAGGGGGCCCACACTCCGTCCGAGTGTCACCTAGCTAAGGGGCCCACACTTCGTCCGAGTGTCGCCTAGCTAGGGGGCCCACTCTCCGTCAGAGTGTCGCCTAGCTAGGGGGCCCACACTCCGTAAGAGTGTCGCCTAGCTAGGGGGCCCACACTCCGTAAGAGTGTCGCCTAGCTAGGGGGCCCACACTCCGTCTGAGTGTCGCCTAGCTAGGGGGCCCACACTCCACCAGAGTGTCGCCTAGCTAGGGGGCCCACACTCTGTCCGAGTGTCGCCTAGCTAGCGGGCCAACACTTCGTCCGACTGTCGCCTAGCTAGGGGGCCCACACTCCTTCCGAGTGTCGCCTAGCTAGGGGGCCCACACTCCGTCCGAGTGTCGCCTAGCTAGGTGGCCCACACTCCGTCCGAGTGTCGCCTAGGTAGGGGGCCAACACTCCGTCCGAGTGTCGCCTAGCTAGGGGGCCCACACTCCGTCCGAGTGTCACCTAGCTAAGGGGCCCACACTCCGTCCGAGTGTCGCCTAGCTAAGGGACCCACACTCCGTCAGAGTGTCGCCTAGCTAGGGGGCCCACACTCCGTCTGAGTGTCACCTAGCTAGGGGGCCCACACTCCGTCCGAGTGTCGCCTAGCTAGGGGGCCCACACTCCGTAAGAGTGTCGCCTAGCTAGTGGGCCAACACTCCGTCCGAGTGTCGCCTAGCTAGGGGGCCCACACTCCGTCCGAGTGTCGCCTAGCTAGGGGGCCCACACTCCGTCCGAGTGTCACCTAGCTAGGGGGCCCACACTCCGTCCGAGTGTCACCTAGCTAGGGGGCCCACACTCCGTCCGAGTGTCGCCTAGCTAGGGGGTCCACACCTTGTCCGATTGTCGCCTAGCTAGGGGCCACACTCCGTATGAGTGTCGCCTAGCTAGGGGGCCCACACTCCGTCCGAGTGTCGCCTAGCTAGGGGGCCCACACTCCGTCCGAGTGTCGCCTAGCTAGGGGGCCCACACTCCGTCCGAGTGTCGCCTAGCTAGGGGGCCCACACTCCGTCTGAGTGTCGCCTAGCTAGGGGGCCCGCACACCGTCCGAGTGTCGCCTAGCAAGGGGGCCCACACTCCGTCCGAGTGTCGCCTAGCTTGGGGGCCCACACTCCGTCCGAGTGTCGCCTAGGTAGGGGGCCCACACTCCGTCCGCGTGTCGCCTAGCTAGGGGGCCCCACACTCCGTCCGAGTGTCGCCTAGCTAGGGGGACCACACTCCGTCCGAGTGTCGCCTAGCTAGGGGGCCCACACTCCGTAAGAGTGTCGCCTAGCTAGAGGCCAACACTCCGTCCGAGTGTCGCCTAGCTAGGGGGCCCACACTCCGTACGAGTGTCGCCTAGCTAGGGGACCCACACTCCGTACGAGTGTCGCCTAGCTAGGGGGCCCACACTCCGTCCGAGTGTCGCCTAGCTAGGGGGCCCACACTCCGTCCGAGTGTCGCCTAGCTAGGGGGCCCACACTCCGTCCGAGTGTCGCCTAGCTAGGGGGCCCGCACACCGTCCGAGTGTCGCCTAGCATGGGGGCCCACACTCCGTCCGAGTGTCGCCTAGCTAGGGGGCCCACACTCCGTCCGAGTGTCGCCTAGGTAGGGGGCCCACACTCCGTCCGCGTGTCGCCTAGCTAGGGGCCCACACTCCGTCCGAGTGTCGCCTAGGGTAGGGGGCCCACACTCCGTCCGAGTGTCGCCTAGCTAGGGGGACCACACTCCGTCCGAGTGTCGCCTAGCTAAGGGGCCCACACTCCGTCAGAGTGTCGCCTAGCTAGGGGGCCCACACTCCGTCAGAGTGTCGCCTATCTAGGGGGCCCACACTCCGTCAGAGTGTCGCCTATCTAGGGGGCCCACACTCCGTCCGAGTGACGCCTATCTAGGGGGCCCACACTCCGTCCGACTGTCGCCTAGCTAGGGGGCCCACACTCCGTCAGAGTGTCGCATAGCAAGGGGGACCACACTCCGTCCGAGTGTCGCCTAGCTAGGGGGCCCACACTCCGTCCGAGTGTCGCCTAGCAAGGGGGCCCACACTCCGTCATAGTGTCGCCTAGCTAGGGGGCCCACACTCCGTCCGAGTGTCGCCTAGCTAGTGGGCCAACACTCCGTCCGAGTGTCGTCTAGCTAGGGGGCCCACACTCCATCCGAGTGTCGTCTAGCTAGGGGTCCCACACTCCGTCCGAGTGTCGCCTGTTAGAGGGCCCACACTCCGTCCGAGTGTCGCCTTGCTAGGGGGCCCACAACTCCGTCCGAGTGTCGCCTTGCTAGGGGGCACACACTCCGTCCGAGTGTCGCCTAGCTAGGGGGCCCACACTCGTCCGAGTGTCGCCTAGCTAGGGGGCCCACACTCCGTCCGAGTGTCGCCTCGCTAGGGGGCCCACACTCCGTCCGAGTGTAGCCTAGCTAGGGGTCCCACACTCCGTCCGAGTGTCGCCTAGCTAGGGGGCGCACACTCCGTCCAAGTGTCACCTAGCTAGGGGGCTCACACTCCGTCCGAGTGTCGCCTAGCTAGGGGGCCCACACTCCGTCCGAGTGTCACCTAGCTAGGGGCCCACACTCCGTCCGAGTGTAGCCTAGCTAGGGGTCCCACACTTCGTCCGAGTGTCGCCTAGCTAGGGGGCCCACACTCCGTCTCAGTGTCGCCTAGCTAGGGGGCCCACACTCCACCAGAGTGTCGCCTAGCTAGGGGGCCCACACTCTGTCCGAGTGTCGCCTAGCTAGTGGGCCAACACTTCGTCCGAGTGTCGCCTAGCTAGGGGGCCCACACTCCTTCCGAGTGTCGTCTAGCTAGGGGCCCACACTCCGTCCGAGTGTCGCCTAGCTAGGTGGCCCACACTCCGTCCGAGTGTCGCCTAGCTAGGGGGCCAACACTCCGTCCGAGTGTCGCCTAGCTAGGGGCCCACACTCCGTCCGAGTGTCACCTAGCTAAGGGGCCCACACTCCGTCCGAGTGTCGCCTAGCTAAGGGGCCCACACTCCGTCAGAGTGTCGCCTAGCTAGGGGGCCCGCCACACCGTCCGAGTGTCGCCTAGCAAGGGGGCCCACACTCTGTCCGAGTGTCGCCTAGCTAGGGGGCCCACACTCCGTCCGAGTGTCGCCTAGCTAGGGGGTCCACACCTTGTCCGATTGTCGCCTAGCTAGGGGGCCACACACCGTATGAGTGTCGCCTAGCTAGGGGCACACACTCCGTCGAGTGTCGCCTAGCTAGGGGGCCCACACTCCGTCCGAGTGTCGCCTAGCTAGGGGGCCCACACTCCGTCCGAGTGTCGCCTAGCTAGGGGGCCCACACTCCGTCTGAGTGTCGCCTAGCTAGGGGGCCCGCACACCGTCCGAGTGTCGCCTAGCAAGGGGGCCCACACTCCGTCCGAGTGTCGCCTAGCTTGGGGGCCCACACTCCGTCCGAGTGTCGCCTAGGTAGGGGGCCCACACTCCGTCCGCGTGTCGCCTAGCTAGGGGGCCCCACACTCCGTCCGAGTGTCGCCTAGGTAGGGGGCCCACACTCCGTCCGAGTGTCGCCTAGCTAGGGGGCCCACACTCCGTACGATGGTCGCCCTAGCTAAGGGCCCACACTCCGTCAGAGTGTCGCCTAGCTAGGGGGGCCCACACTCCGTCAGAGTGTCGCCTATCTAGGGGGCCCACACTCCGTCAGAGTGTCGCCTATCTAGGGGGCCCACACTCCGTTCGAGTGTCGCCAATCTAGGGGGCCCACACTCCCGTCCGACTGTCGCCTAGCTAGGGGGCCCACACTCCGTCAGAGTGTCGCATAGCAAGGGGGACCACACTCCGTCCGAGTGTCGCCTAGCTAGGGGGCCCACACTCCGTCCGAGTGTCGCCTAGCAAGGGGGCCCACACTCCGTCATAGTGTCGCCTAGCTAGGGGGCCCACACTCCGTCCGAGTGTCGCCTAGCTAGTGGGCCCAACACTCCGTCCGAGTGTCGTCTAGCTAGGGGGGCCCCACACTCCATCCGAGTGTCGTCTAGCTAGGGGTCCCCACACTCCGTCCGAGTGTCGCCTAGCTAGAGGGCCCACACTCCGTCCGAGTGTCGCCTTGCTAGGGGGCCCACACTCCGTCCGAGTGTCGCCTTGGCTAGGGGGCACACACTCCGTCCGAGTGTCGCCTAGCTAGGGGGCCCACACTCCGTCCGAGTGTCGCCTAGCTAGGGGGCCCACACTCCGTCCGAGTGTCGCCTCGCTAGGGGGCCCACACTCCGTCCGAGTGTAGCCTAGCTAGGGTCCCACACTCCGTCCGAGTGTCGCCTAGCTAGGGGGCGCACACTCCGTCCAAGTGTCACCTAGCTAGGGGGCTCACACTCCCGTCCGAGTGTCGCCTAGCTAGGGGGCCCACACCTCCGTCCGAGTGTCACCTAGCTAGGGGTCCCACACTTCGTCCGAGTGTCGCCTAGCTAGGGGGCCCACACTCCGTCTCAGTGTCGCCTAGCTAGGGGGCCCACACTCCACCAGAGTGTCGCCTAGCTAGGGGGCCCACACTCTGTCCGAGTGTCGCCTAGCTAGTGGGCCAACACTTCGTCACGAGTGTCGCCTAGCTAGGGGGCCCACACTCCTTCCGAGTGTCGTCTAGCTAGGGGGCCCACACTCCGTCCGAGTGTCGCCTAGCTAGGTGGCCCACACTCCGTCCGAGTGTCGCCTAGCTAGGGGGCCAACACTCCGTCCGAGTGTCGCCTAGCTAGGGGGCCCACACTCCGGTCCGAGTGTCACCTAGCTAAGGGCCCCACACTCCGTCCGAGTGTCCGCCTAGCTAAGGGGCCCACACTCCGTCAGAGTGTCGCCTAGCTAGGGGGCCCGCACACCGTCCGAGTGTCGCCTAGCAAGGGGGCCCACACTCTGTCCGAGTGTCGCCTAGCTAGGGGGCCCACACTCCGTCCGAGTGTCGCCTAGGTAGGGGGCCCACATTCCGTCCGCGTGTCGCCTAGCTAGGGGCCCACACTCCGTCCGAGTGTCGCCTAGGTAGGGGGCCCACACTCCGTCCGAGTGTCGCCTAGCTAGGGGGCCCACACTCCGTCCGAGTGTCGCCTAGCTAGGGGGCCCACACTCCGTCCGAGTGTCACCTAGCTAGGGGGCCCACACTCCGTCCGAGTGTCGCCTAGCTAGGGGTCCACACTACGTCCGATTGTCGCCTAGCTAGGGGGCACACACTCCGTAACGAGTGTCGCCTAGCTAGGGGGCACACACTCCGTCCGAGTGTCGCCTAGGCTAGGGGGCGGGGCCCACACTCCGTCCGAGTGTCGCCTAGCTAGGGGGCCCACACTCCGTCCGAGTGTCGCCTAGCTAGGGGGCCCGCACACCGTCCGAGTGTCGCCTAGCATGGGGGCCAACACTCCGTCCGAGTGTCGCCTAGCTAGGGGGCCCACACTCCGTCCGAGTGTCACCTAGCTAAGGGGCCCACACTCCGTCCGAGTGTTGCCTAGCTAAGGGGCCCCACACTCCGTCAGAGTGTCGCCTAGCTAGGGGGCCCGCACACCGTCCGAGTGTCGCCTAGCAAGGGGGCCCACACTCTGTCCGAGTGTCGCCTAGCTAGGGGGCCCACACTCCGTCCGAGTGTCGCCTAGGTAGGGGGCCCACATTCCGTCCGCGTGTCGCCTAGCTAGGGGGCCCACACTCCGTCCGAGTGTCGCCTAGGTAGGGGGCCCACACTCCGTTCCGAGTGTCGCCTAGCTAGGGGGCCCACACTACGTCCGATTGTCGCCTAGCTAGGGAGCCCACACTTCGTATGAGTATCGCCTAGCTAGGGGGCCCACACCTCCGTCCGAGTGTCGCCCTATCTAGGGGGCCCACACTTCGTCCGAGTGTCGCCTAGCTAGGGGGCCCACACTCCGTCCGAGTGTCGCCCTAGCTAGGGGGCCCGCACACCGTCCGAGTGTCGCCTAGCATGGGGGCCCACACTCCGTCCGAGTGTCGCCTAGCTAGGGGGCCCACACTCCGTCCGAGTGTCGCCTAGGTAGGGGGCCCACACTCCGTCCGAGTGTCGCCTAGCTAGGGGGCCCACACTCTGTCCGAGTGTCGCCTAGCTAAGGGGCCCACACTCCGTCAGAGTGTCGCCTAGCTAGGGGGGCCCACACTCCGTCAGAGTGTCGCCTATCTAGGGGGCCCACACTCCGTCCGAGTGTCGCCTAGCTTGTGGGCCAACACTCCGTCC